>NC_080544.1:112433723-112546223 GCF_028640845.1 Ahaetulla prasina
TTTCTTTCTTTTTCTTCTCCTCCTTCCTTCCTTCTTTTCTTTCCTTCCTTCCTTCCTTCCTTCCTTCCTCCTTCCTTTTCCTTCTCCTTCCTCTTTCCTCTTCTTTTCTTTTTTCTTTCTTCTTTCTTCTTCTTCTTTTTCCTTCCTTCCTTCCTTCCTTTCTTTCTTTCTTTCTTCCTCCTTCCTTCCTCCTCCTTCCTTCCCTTTCTTTCCTTCTCCTCCTTCCTTTTCCTTCCTTCCTTCCTTCCTTTTCTTTCCTTTCTCCTCCTCTTTCCCTCTTCTTCTTTTCTTTTCTTCTTCTTTCTTCTCTTCTTTCTTCCTTCCTTCCTTTCTTTTCTTTCCTTCCTTCCTTCCTCCTTCCTTTCCTTCCTTCTTCCTTCTCCTTCCTTCCTCTTTCTTTCTTCTTCTCCTCCTCCTTTCTTTCCTTTCTTTTCTTTCTTCTTTTCTTTCCTTCCTCCCTTCCTTCTTCCTTTCTTTTTCTTTTTCTTTCCCTTCCTTCTTTCCTTCCTTCCCTTCCCTTTATTTCCTTCTCCCTCCCTCCCTCTTTCCCTCTTTCTTCCTTCCTTCCTTCCTTCCTTCCTTCCTTCCTTCCTTCCTTGCTTTCCTTCCTTCTCTTTCTTTCTTTCTTTTTTCTTCTTTTCTTTCTCCATCCTTTCTTCCTTCTTCCTTCTTCCTTTCCTTCCTTTTCTCCTTCCTTCAAACCATCCCTTCCTTCCTTCCTTCCTTCCTTTCTCCCTCCCTCCCCTTCTCTTTTTCTTTCTTTCTTTCTTTTCTTTCTTTTCTTTTTTTTTTGTTTCGTTTAAGCATAGAAAAAAACCTCATCAAATCAATTACATTACAACGTGCTGCATGGGTGCTAACATATCTTCCTGTGCATTCACAAAATAAACATCTCTTTCATACATATATCTTATACTTATCTTTTCTAACATATCTTTCCATCTAACCAATTGTAAAATAAGTCCCATATTTTATAATATTGCTTATCTTCTTGCTCTCTAATTTCAAATGTTAACTTACTCATCTCTGCACATTCCAACATTTTTCTAATTATTTCATCTTGCGAAGGTAACTTTTCATTTTTCCAATTTTTTCCAAATACAATCCTAGCTGCTGTAATGATATTCACAATCAAATATTTTATCTCTCTAGTATATATCTCAGGTATAATTCCCAACAGAAAGACTTCTGGCTTAAAGTCAATATGTTTTTTGATCATTTTTTTGCAACCACGTGTGTATTTTAGTCCAGTAGCTCTTCGCTTCAACGCATGTCCACCACATGTGGTAGTATGATCCAGGTGTCTGAAAACATTTCCAGCATTTTTCAGATTTGTCCTTGGACATTCAAGCAATTCTCAAATGGACAGCTAACATCAAAAACATCATTAAAAAAGGACAACAAAGAATGTTCTTTCTGCGCCAACTCAGTAAGCTCAAACTGCCCAAGGAGCTGCTGATCCAATTCTACAGAGGAATTATTGAGTCTGTCATTTGCACCTCTATAACTGTCTGGTTCGGTTCTGCAACCCAACAAGAAAGACACAGACTTCAGAGGATAATTAGAACTGCAGAAAAAATAATTGCTACCAACCTGCCTTCCATTGAGGACCTGTATACTGCACGAATCAAGAAGAGGGCTGTGAAAATATTTGCAGATCCCTCGCATCCTGGACATAAACTGTTTCAACTCCTACCCTCAAAACGACGCTATAGAGCACTGCACACCAGAACAACTAGACACAAGAACAGTTTTTCCCGAAGGCCATCACTCTGCTAAACAATTAATTCCCTCAACACTGTCAGACTATTTACTGAATCTGCACTACTATTAATCGTTTCATAGTTCCCATCACCAATCTCTTTCCACTTATGACTGTATGACTGTAACTTGTTGCTGGCAATCCTTATGATTTATATTGATATATTGACCATCAATTGTGTTGTAAATGTTGTACCTTGATGAAGGTATCTTTTCTTTTATGTACACTGAGAGCAGATGCACCAAGACAAATTCCTTGTGTGTCCAATCACACTTGGCCAATAAAAATTCTATTCTATTCTATTCTATTCTATTCTATTCTATTCTATTCTATTCTATTCTATTCTATTCTATTCTATTCTATTCTATTCTATTCTATTCTATTCTATTCTATTCTTGTCGGGGGTAAATGCCACCTGTAAAACATCTTATACAAATTCTCTTTGAATGCTGTAGAACATCGTCATTTTATAATTTTATACACCCACAATTTCTGCCAAGCCTCTAAATCTATCCCGGGACCAAAATTTCTCCCTCAAGCAATCATTGTCTCTTCTTTCCAAAGTCTAACAGGGACGCCACACATCCTCTTATCAACTACATGGTTCACTTAACAACCATAGTGAAGCACTTAACGACCACGGCACGGCAACAAGGTTGCAAAATGGGGCGACACTCGCTTAACAACCGTCTTGCTTAGCCACGGGAAATTCTTCTCTCGGCGATGGCCATCAATCAAGGACTACCTGCAGGCCCTAAAGACCGGTCACATAGCAAAAGATCCTCGCTCCGGTCCGGGGGTGTCAAAACGACACCCTGGTTGCTCTTAAAAGGAGATGAAAATGCATTGAATCTTAGAGACATATAAATTATTTCCAGCAAGGAGCAGAATTTAGCACCAGAGTCCTGCTGGATTCGTCTAATTGCACTGTGTTATTTATTGATCCACGAAGCGACAGAAGGGAGCAAAATGACAGTTTTATCTCCATTCAACCATTCTCTCATTTTGTAGGTTGCATTTAAAGAGAGAAAGTGGTGGTGGGGGTTTGTCCCCTCCAGGCTAATTTTTATAGAGGTGGGGGCATATATACATACATATATATATATATTTTCTGAGGTTTTCGCAGGTGTTTGTATGTAGGTCTTTGGTTGTTCAGGTTTTCTCCCGCGTAAAATTGGAAGTGTCTTGGTGACGTTTCAACGAAGTCTCATTCGTCATCTTCAGGCTTCAGCTTCGTGCTTCTGGGAGCAATGTGTGATCGCAGCTGTTTCTTCCTTTTTAACTGCTAGTGGGGGTTTAGCACTAGCAGTTAAAGCAGGTTTACAACTGCTGGGGGGGTGTCCTGTGTTGGTGGGGGCTTGGTTGTGCTCAGATTAGTCTGAGTTGCAGGGGGATTTGAGCTGGTGAGCTGCATTGCTGTTGTTTGGCTTCGTGTTTGTGGTCGTGCTACATCTTCATAGTGGGTGTCTGTCTGCTGTATGTATCAGCCAATCAGAGCATAAAAAAAACCCCATCCAATCAGAGCACAGCCAAGCTCCCACCCAATCAGTTCAAACCCCACTAGCAGTTAAAAGGAAGAAACAGCTGCGATCACATTGCTCCCAGAAGCGCGAACCTGAAGCCTGAAGATGACGAATGAGACTTCGTCGAAACGTCACGAAGACACTTCCAATTTTACGCGGGAGAAAACCGAATAAGCAAAGACCTACATACAAACACCCGCGAAAACCTCAGGAAACATATATATATATATATATATATAGGTCTTTGGTTGTTCAGGTTTTCTCCGTGTAAAATTGGAAGTGTCTTGGCGGCGTTTCGGCGAAGTCTCATTAAATCATCTTCAGGCTTCAGCTTCGTGCTTCTGGGAGCAATGTGTGATCGCAGCTGTGTCTTCCTTTTAACTGGTAGTGGGGGTTTGAACTGATTGGGTGGGAGCTTGGCTGTGCTCTGATTGGATGGGGTTTTTACTGTGCTCTGATTGGCTGGGGGTGTGTCCTGTGTTGGTGGGGGCTTGGTTGTGCTCAGTCTAATCTGTGCTGCAGGGGGATTTGGGCTGGTGAGCTGCATTGCTGTTGTTTGGCTTCGTGTTTGTGGTCGTGCTACATCTTCATAGTGGGTGTCTGTCTGCTGTATGTATCAGCCAATCAGAGCATAAAAAAAACCCCATCCAATCAGAGCACAGCCAAGCTCCCACCCAATCAGTTCAAACCCCCACTAGCAGTTAAAAAGGAAGAAACAGCTGCGATCACACATTGCTCCCAGAAGCACGAAGCTGAAGCCTGAAGATGACGAATGAGACTTCGTCGAAACGTCACCAAGACACTTCCAATTTTACGCGGGAGAAAACCGAATAACCAAAGACCTACATACAAACACCCGCGAAAACCTCAGGAAACATATATATATATATATATATATAGGTCTTTGGTTGTTCGGGTTTTCTCCCGTGTAAAATTGGAAGTGTCTTGGCGGCGTTTCAACGAAGTCTCATTCGTCATCTTCAGTCTTCAGCTTCGTGCTTCTGGGAGCAATGTGTGATCGCAGCTGTTTCTTCCTTTTAACTGCTAGTGGGGGTTTGAACTGATTGGGTGGGAGCTTGGCTGTGCTCTGATTGGATGGGGTTTTTTCTGTGCTCTGATTGGCTGGGGGTGTGTCCTGTGTTGGTGGGGGCTTGGTTGTGCTCAGTCTAATCTGTGCTGCAGGGGGATTTGAGCTGGTGAGCTGCACTGCTGCTGTTTGGCTTCGTGTTCGTGGTCGTGCTACATCTTCGTAGTGGGTGTCAGTCTGCTGCATGTATGGATTGGAGGGGTTTGAAGTGGCTAATGTTGCAGCTGCGGTCTGGCTTCTGGTCCTTGGTCGTGCTTCCTGATCAGTGTGGGTTTGGGTGTGCTTTCTGGGTGGATGTGTGGTGGTGACATCCTGTGTGGACCTCGTGAGTGTGGGTCTGGTGTCATTCCTCGTGTTAGGGACACGTTTGTCAATAAGGGCAGGTTTCCAAATGGCTGGTAGGCGGGAGGTATCATCTCGTTTGTTCATGCTGTGTGGGCGTTTTTCTATCTCGATGGCTTCTCTGATTATTCTGTTGTTAAAGTGTTCAGTTTTGGCGATAGTTCTGGTCTTTTTAAAGTCAATATCGTGTCCTGTGACTTTAAAGTGTTGGACCAGGGAAGAAGTTGGTTCCTCTTTTTGAATGAGTTCTTGTGTTCTTCAATCGTGCACTTATTCTTCTGTTGGTTTGTCCAATGTATGTGGTGGGGCAGGCGGTGCATGGGATTTCATATACTCCTTGATTTTCTAACTCAATTTTGTCTTTGGGGTTTCTTAGGATGGTGGATATTTTTGGTTTGTGCAGAATGCTGTCTTGATCCAACACATACTTCATCTATAATGGACAAAAATACAAACAAATAGAAGGCGCACCCATGGGATCACCCTCTCACCTGTCATTGCCAACCTCACATGGAACACTTTGAAACCCAAGCACTAGAAAAATCTGATCACAAACCCAAACTCTGGCTCAGATACGAGACGACACCTTCATAATCTGGCCACACGGGAAAGAAAAACTTGAAAACTTCCTCACACACCTCAATAGCCTACACCCCAAAATACAGTTCACCATGGAAACAGAAGTTAACAACCAACTTCCTTCCTAGATGTCTTAGTCTACAAGAAACCCAATGGCTCCCTAGGACACACCATCTACCAGAAGAAAACACACACAAACCGCTATCTGCATGCACTCTCACACCACCACCCAGCACAGATCAACTCAGAGCCAAGACACTCATCTCTAGAACAAAATGCTTAGCTGACGAACAACACCTAAAACCGAACTACACACTCTCACAAACGCATTTAACATCCAATGGATTCCAGAGAAATAAGATTACCAAACTAATCCAAAAGAACCCCCACTAAAACCCAAGACAGAGAGCAAGAAAATGGCACAGCCCTCCTCCCATATATAAAAGGCACCACAGACAGAATCAGCAAGATCCTCCACAAACATAACATCAAGACAGCATTCTGCACAAACCAAAAAATATCCACCATCCTAAGAAACCCCAAAGACAAAATTGAGTTAGAAAATCAAGGAGTATATGAAATCCCATGCACCGCCTGCCCCACCACATACATTGGACAAACCAACAGCAGAATAAGTGCACGCATTGAAGAACACAAGAACTCATTCAAAAAAGAGGAACCAACTTCTTCCCTGGTCCAACACTTTAAAGTCACAGGACACGATATTGACTTTAAAAAGACCAGAACTATCGCCAAAACTGAACACTTTAACAACAGAATAATCAGAGAAGCCATCGAGATAGAAAAACGCCCACACAGCATGAACAAACGAGATGATACCTCCCGCCTACCAGCCATTTGGAAACCTGCCCTTATTGACAAACGTGTCCCTAACACGAGGAATGACACCAGACCCACACTCACGAGGTCCACACAGGATGTCACCACCACACATCCACCCAGAAAGCACACCCAAACCCACACTGATCAGGAAGCACGACCAAGGACCAGAAGCCAGACCGCAGCTGCAACATTAGCCACTTCAAACCCCTCCAATCCATACATGCAGCAGACTGACACCCACTATGAAGATGTAGCACGACCACGAACACGAAGCCAAACAGCAGCAGTGCAGCTCACCAGCTCAAATCACCCTTCTGCACAGATTAGACTGAGCACAACCAAGCCCCCACCAACACAGGACACACCCCCAGCCAATCAGAGCACAGAAAAAACCCCATCCAATCAGAGCACAGCCAAGCTCCCACCCAATCAGTTCAAACCCCCACTAGCAGTTAAAAGGAAGAAACAGCTGCGATCACACATTGCTCCCAGAAGCACGAAGCTGAAGCCTGAAGATGACGAATGAGACTTTGTCGAAACGTCGCCAAGACACTTCCAATTTGTAAGGTTGTTACAGGCAGTCCTCGACTTACAACCGTAAGCTTAGTGACCGTTCAAAATGGCAACAGCACTGGGAAAAGTAACATACGACCATTTTTCGCACTTACGACGGTTGCAGCATCCCAGGGGTCACGCGATTAAAATTCAGGCACTGACTCGTATTTACGACGGTTGCAGGACTTACACAAGACGCCATGAGCCTTGAGAGGAAAATTGAATAATAGGACTGGAAGGGACCTGGGAGGTCATCCAATCCAACCCCCCGTGCCCAAGGAAAAAACCTGATTCTTTTCCAGCCAAGATCATCGCGCAGTCTCTCCTTGAAAAAGCTGGAGGCTTTCCTTCATTGGAGCCTGTATTTTGGATTCCAGCATGGAAGCTCATTGACAGGGTGGTCTCGAGGCCCCCTCCAGCTCAGGGGGTTCTACAATCCTGGTCCTATCCAGCAAGGGACGATGGATGGAAACTGATCAAGCAGAGATTCAACCTGGAAATAAGGAGGAACTTTCTGATAGTGAGAACAATCCACCAATGGAACAGAAGTTGCCTTCGGTGGTTGTGGGAGCTTCATCACTGGAAGCTTTCAAGAAGAGCTGCCCTCTGTCAAGAATGGTGTAGGGTCTCCTGCTTGGACAAGGGGTTGGACTAGATGTCCTCCAGGGTCCCTTCCAACTCTGTTATTCTATATTCAATGGAACAGAAGTTGTGGGAGCTTCACCTCTGGAAGCTTTCAAGAAGAGACCGGACTGCCATCGGTCAGAAATGGTGTAAGGTCTCCTGCTTGGGTGGGTGGGTTGGGCTAGATGACCTCCAGGGTCCCTTCCAATTCCGTTATTCTGCGTGACAAACGCTGGCTTCTTCTGAGCAGCATCAAAGCTGCAGGCGTTTCTCCTGCTCCCTGGGCTCAAAATAGATCTAATTGCCTGATACATTAATTAGCTTTCATGTAGAGAACGGCGCTCTCTTATTTTTTTTCCCCAAGTCCGTTCATGAAAACCTCTTCATCGTGACGAAATTGAAAGCAAACAAACAAACATTATTTTGCCGGTGACTCTGAAGCTGGCTTCTTTGGAATGGAAAGTGGGGGGGAGGGGGGGGAGAAAATAGCAGAATATCAAGAATATTCCAGTACAAGTTGAGAGATCCATTCGACCAGAATTCAGCCGGTTTGGACCGGTTCGCCCGAACTGCTAGCTGAAATTGTGCCGGGGTGGGGTGGGGGAAGCCATAGGCACATTTTTGAGGCTGGGCACATGCGTGGCATGTGGAAGACAGGCGTGTGCATGAACCAGGCGTGGGCGTGCACGAAGCGAGCATGCGCACATGCGGAGAACCGGTAGTAACATAATGAGAAATCCACCACTGCATTGGACTACACTTCCTATGATCTCCGGTGGCACAGGCAGTGGTTCATATTTTGGCCTGGAAATGTTAGGTCCTGCAAACCTGGCTCTTTTAAGACTTTGTTGTGGCTCCAGCCCCCGAACCTGACCCCATGCCCGAAAGTGACTCTGAGAGTGAGGGGGAAGGGCCGGTAAGGCTTATCTCAGGAGCACCGATTCCTTTGGCCCGGCTCCAGGAGCCAGAACCCGGCCAGTCGGAGGACGTAATGAGGCCGACATCCCCCTGATTCCTCCCTTCCTCAGGCTACGCCTTCAGACGCAGCTGATAATCATACTAATCAAGCCTGGATCGACCCGCGCTTCAGAAGATTAGAGAGGCGGGCGTCATCAATGGGAATATATAAGGAGGATATATAAGGAGCTTTGGGACTGCTCTCAGTTCCACGGGAAGCAAATTAGCTGAACTGTGTCGAAGTGAGCTGAAGTCTTAATCTGTTTGAACTTTTTGGTAGGCAGCTGCGTTTTCTTGGCCAGGACTGATAGGAGCCGTGTATCCACTGGCTGTAGGCCAGCTCGTTACTCCAGAGACAAAACAGACTTGTGGACTTCAACTCCCAGAATTCCTCAGCCAGAAAAGCTTTGCTGTGAACTTCAACTCCCAGAGATTCTCAGTCAGCAAAGCTTTACTGTGGACTTCAACTGTAAGACTTGTGGACTTCAACTCCCAGAATTCCTCAGCCAGCAAAGGTTTGCTGTGAACTTCAACTCCCAGAGATTCTCAGTCAGCAAAGCTTTGCTGTGGACTTCAACTGTAAGACTTGTGGACTTCAACTCCCAGAATTCCTCAGCCAGACGTGTCTGTTTCTTTTTCTCTTACCTGCCAAAGTGGAGAGATTGCAGAGGAAGGGATTGCAAGAGAGTAAGCAGAGCTGGCTGAGGAACTCTGGGAGTTGAAGTCCACACGTCTTAAAAGAGCCAAGTTTGCAGACCCTTGGGTTAGAATATGGCAGATGAAGATGATGATATCCCTAAGCATCTGCTCCAGGAAGTCCTCAACATACAACGGTTCATTTAGTGACCATTCAAAGTTACAATGCCACTGAACAAAGTGACTTGTGACCGTTTTTTGCACTTACGACCATTGCAGCATTCCCCATGGTCACGTTATCAAAATCCAGATCAATCCAATCCTTTGTAACCGACTCATATTTATGACGGTCACAGTGTCCCGGGGGTCACGTGATCCCCCTTTTGTGACCTTCCGGCAAGCAAAGTCAAGGGGGAAGCCGGATTCACTTAATGACCGTGTTCCTAACTTATCAACTGCGGTGATTCACTTAACAAAGGTGGCAAGAAATGTCGTAAAACAGGGCAAAACTCACTTCACAAATGTTTCACTTAACGACACAAATTTTGGGCTCAGTTGTGATCATAAGTCGAGGACTGCCTGTAGAATCCAGTCGCCAAGCACTTGAAGTTTGATCAGGTGATGGTGGGGCTGCTGCATTGGCCATAAATGTGAAACCTGGTCATAAATCAAGAGGCAACTGAACTTCCTTGGTTTTTTTTTTGAAGAGGTTTCGCTTCCCATCCTAGAATTCTATTCTGTTCTGTTCTGTTCTTGCTTCTTTTCTCTTCCTCTGTTCTATTCTATTCTATTCTATTCTATTCTGTTCATTTTCTATTCTATTCTATTCTATTCTATTCTTGCTTCTTTTCTCTTCCTCTGTTCTATTCTATTCTATTCTATTCTATTCTGTTCTGTTCTGTTCCGTTCTGTTCCGTTCTGTTCTGTTCTATTCTATTCTTGCTTCTTTTCTCTTCCTCTGTTCTATTCTATTCTATTCTGTTCTGTTCTGTTCTGTTCTGTTCTGTTCTGTTCTGTTCTGTTCTATTCTATTCTTGCTTCTTTTCTCTTCCTCTATTCTATTCTATTCTATTCTATTCTATTCTATTCTGCTCTGTTCTGTTCTGTTCTGTTCTGTTCTATTCTATTCTTGCTTCTTTTCTCTTCCTCTGTTCTCTTCTCTTCTCTTCTGTTCTGTTCTATGATTATCATTAAGTGTTGTACCTCATGATTCTTGATGAACGTATCTTTTCTTTTATGTACACTGAGAGCCTATGCACCAAGACAAATTCCTTGTGTGTCCAATCACACTTGGCCAATAAAAAATTCTCTTCTCTTCTATTCTTCATCAATGGAGGTTTTAAAGAAAAGACCGGACAGTCATTTGTCTGGGATAGTATAGGTCTGTGATGGGGAAGCTATGAAATGCTTGTCTGAAGTAGCATGCAAAGTCATCTCTCTGTCGCCTGTTGCTCTTCCAGGTTCTGGTGCGCACATGTGGGCTGGCCAGCTGGTTTTGCACACGCGGGAGTGCTGGAAACGGGAAGAGCCTGGGTTGCAGGCGCATGTCGGAAATCAGAATCTTAGAGGAACTACTCTTCCAGTTTCTGGCTCTTCCGCGCATGCGCCCCGGTGAGCTGCTCTTTTGGTTTCCAGCACTCCCCCACGCTTGCGCACAAACACACACAGACTCCCATTTCGGTGCCGAAAAGGTTCACCAACACTGGTATAGGTTGTCTTGCAGGGGGTTAGATTAGATGACCTCTAAGCTGCCTTCCAGCTCTATTCCATGCCATTAATGTATTTGTGTGAGATGCCGAAGCAATTGACTTGCGTGACACCACCTGTCGGACAGAGCAAGGAGTGGAGAGGGAGGAAGAAGAGGGAGGGAGAGAGAGAGAGGGAGGGAAGGGGAGGGAGGAAGGGAGGGAGAGAGAGGGAGGGAGGGAGGAAGAGAGAGAGGGAGGGAGGAAAAGAGAGAAGGAGGGAGGGAAGAAGAGAGGGAGGAGAGGGAGGAGGGAGGTGGGAGGAGAGAGGAGGAGAGAGAGGGAAGGAGGAGGAGGAGGGAGAGAGAGGAGAGAGAGAGAGGGAAGGAGGGAGGGTGGGAGAGAGAGGAGGAAGAGAGAGGAGGAGAGAGGGAGGAGGAGGGAGAGGGAGGAGAGAGAGAGGAAGGAGGGAGAGGAGGAGAGGGAGGAGAGAGGGAGGAGAGAAGGATAGGAGAGGGAGGAGGGTGGGAGAGAGAGAAAGAGGGAAGAAAAGAGAGAGGGAGGGAGAGAGAGAGAGGGAGGGAGGGATAGGGAGGGAGAGAGAAAGAAAGAGGGAAGGAGGGAGAGGGTGAGTGGGAGAGAGAGTGGGAGGGAGGAAGAGAGGGAAGGAGGGAGAGGGAGAAGAAAGAGATGCGGAAGGTGATTACAGCCAATTGCAGAGACCATAAACAAACACAGAGACTTACAAGCAGCTATGAGTCAAAGGCTCCGGCTAAGAGAAGCGCCACTCGTTTGGCGCACGCAGGTGATTAATTCCAACATAACAGCAATTACATTCGGTTAAATGATCCGTGTGTTGCTAAAATAATGGTTTGTCAAAGGCCTCAGATTAGTCTGAGATCAACTGCGCCTGGCCCGACACCTTTTGTTCAAATTAATGAGTCTCAACTTGGGGTGGGGGGTAGGGAACAAAACCACACGGAGCTCACACTGAATTGGATATGTGAGCCCCCCCACCCCAGCTCAGCAACTCCAAATTGTAGCTTTATTGACAGTTGCCATCTCTGCAATGAAGAATCAAGTAATGCACCGTGCTAGAAACTGGGAGTTCTAGTCCTGCCTGGGTGACTTTGGGCCAATCACCAGGCAGCTGGGAGTTCTAGTCCCGCCTTAGCTATGAAAGCCAGTTGAGTGACTTTGGTCCAATCATCAGGAGATAAATGAGTTCTAGTCCCGCCTTAGCCATGAAAGCCAGCTGGGTGACTTTGGGCCAATCACCAGGCAGCTGGGAGTTCTAGTCCCACCTTAGGCGTGAAAGCCAGCTGGGTGACTTTGGTCTAATCACCAGGAGATAAAGTGAGTTCTAGTCCCACCTTAGCCATGAAAGCCAGCTGGGTGAGTTTGGGCCAATCACCCGGTGACAGTGAGTTCTAGTCCCGCCTTAGGCATGAAAGCTGACTAGGTGACTTTGGGTCAATCTTTGGACCTGAATGTCTGTTACCTCATCGCGGCTTAATCTTCTGGGCTTTTCTCCCACTTGTGGCTAAAGCGGACTGAGAGCTAAGGAAGGCAAATCCAAGTGAACTTTATCCAAGTTCAAGCAAAGAGAGAAGACGAAGCCCAAAGGGACCACCTGAATTCCACAGAGTAGGTGTTGTGTCTCGTCCGATCTCACCACAGCCGGGGCCTTCTTATCTGCTTCCGAACACGGAGGAATGTCCTAGTATGCCTCCCGGCCCCAGCCCTGGCTCCATGCCCAGATAGGCTGAAGAGGAGGAAGTACCTCCAGCCCCCAGCCCTGGCTCCATGCCCAGGCAAACGGAGCAACTAGACCCCTCCCCCTCCTCCACAGCATGTGAGCCTGAGGAAGGTTTATTTCCAACAGCTGCAGACTGGAGTGACCCTCGCGTCAGAAGACTTGATAGGCGGAGGCAACAGAAGGAAGGGAGGGGCAGGCCTGGATAAGTGCTGAGTCGTGGAGCCACACCCCATGGCCTATATAAAGGATCTGCTTTCTGGCATTCTCTGAGTCAGGCAAAGTCTAAACATATCTTGCTGAAGTCACTTTCTGGTCTCCTGCCTGCCCTGAGGACTTTGCTAGGACTTTGGCAGAGCTGCAGAGGCACGCTTGATACGGATTTCCCTGACCCGGCCGTCAGCGGAGGAGTGGGACACGACAGTAGGAAAGCAGAAGTTAAAACTTTCATCCAGCAGCTGAACTCCGCAAAGTTATTGCACAGAATAGGCAGGAATCTGCTCCTTGGCGTCCAACCTGGATTCAAAGACCGAATTCTCATTGATCGGATGAGGGAGAGTCAAACTTTGTGAGTTCTTCGCTTTGGGAGGGGGGGGGGCTTGGTGGAGGGGATGCAGACATGGGTCCACTTAGAGAGTTTCAAGATTCTTGTTTTGGTTCCGGACATCCATCTATTTCCTCTCCTTTTAGGGATCCCTATTTTTAGAGATGTAAGCCGCTGAAAGTCAGGTGGCTACAAATATAATTAAATCAACAATGCCCCTCTCCTCCCAGGCCTTTCTCTCATTCTGCCTTCCCTTTTATTTTAAATATCCATTTTGCACAAGGAACGCGGGTTTTGCTTCCTCAGCCATGGATCAACAATATAATGTGTTTTCCCCCTCCCTCCCTCCTCCACAGCATGTGAGCCTGAGGAAGGTTTATTTCCAACAGCTGCCGACTGGAGTGACCCTCGCGTCAGAAGACTTGATAGGCGGAGGCAACAGAAGGAAGGGAGGGGCAGGCCTGGATAAGTGCTGAGTCATGGAGCCACACCCCATGGCCTGTATAAAGGATCTGCTTTCTGGCATTCTCTGAGTCAGGCAAAGTCTAAACATATCTTGCTGAAGTCACTTTCTGGTCTCCTGCCTGCCCTGAGGACTTTGCTAGGACTTTGGCAGAGCTGCAGAGGCACGCCTGATGCGGATTTCCCTGACCCGGCCATCAGCGGAGGAGTGGGACACGACAGTAGGAAAGCAGAAGTTAAAACTTTCATCCAGCAGCTGAAACTCCACAAAGTTATTGCACAGAATAGGCAGGAATCTGCTCCTTGGCGTCCAACCCGGATTCAAAGACCGAATTCTCATTGATCGGATCAGGGAGAGTCAAACTTTGTGAGTTCTTCGCTTTGGGGGGGGGTGCTAGGTGGAGGGGATGCAGAAATGGGTCCACTTAGAGAGTTTCAAGATTCTTGTTTTGGTTCCGGACATCCATATATTTCCTCTCCTTTTACGGATCCCTATTTTTAGAGATGTAAGCCGCTGAAAGTCAGGTGGCTACAAATATAATTAAATCAACAATGCCCCTCTCCTCCCAGGCCTTTCTCTCATTCTGCCTTCCCTTTTATTTTAAATATCCATTTTGCACAAGGAACGCGGGTTTTGCTTCCTCAGCCATGGATCAACAATATAATGTGTTTTCCCCCTCCCTCCCTCCCTCCCCCATCCCTGCCTTTCCTTCCCCTTCCTTCCTTCCTTCTCCTTCCTTCCTTCCCATTCTTTCCTTTTCCCTCCCTCCTTCCCCCTTTCTCTCTTTCTCTCTCTCTCTCTCCTTCCTTCCCCTTCTTTCCTTCTCCCTCCTTCCCCCTTTCTCTCTCTTTCCTTCCTTCCTTCCATTTTCTCCCTCCCTCCCTCCCTCCTTCCCTCCCCTTCCTTCCTTCCTTCCCATTCTTTCCTTTCCTCCTCCTTCCCCTTTCTCTCTCTCTCTCTCTCTCTCTTCCTTCCTTCCTTCCATTCTTTCCTTCCTCCTTCCCCTTTCTCTCTCTTCCTTCCTTCCTTCCATTTTCTCCTCCTCCCTCCTCCTTCCTTCCTTCCTTCCCCTTCCTTCCTTCCTTCTCCTTCCTTCCTTCCCATTCTTTCCTTTTCCCTCCCTCCTTCCCCCTTTCTCTCTTTCTCTCTCTCTCTCTCTCTTTCCTTCCTTCCTTCCCATTCCTTCCTCCTCCTTCCTTTCTCTCTCTTCCTTCCTTCCTTCCATTTTCTCCTCCCTCCTCCCTCCCTCCTTCCTTCCCCTTCCTTCCTTCCTTCCCCTTCCTTCCTTCCTTCTCCTTCCTTCCTTCCCATTCTTTCCTTTTCCCTCCCTCCTTCCCCCTTTCTCTCTTTCTCTCTCTCTCTCTCTCTTTCCTTCCTTCCTTCCCATTCTTTCCTTCTCCCTCCTTCCCCCTTTCTCTCTCTTTCCTTCCTTCCTTCCATTTTCTCCCTCCCTCCCTCCCTCCTTCCTTCCCCTTCCTTCCTTCCTTCCCCTCCCTTCCTTCCTTCCCATTCTTTCCTTTTCCCACCCTCCTTCCCCTTTCTCTCTCTCTCTCCTTCCTTCCTTCCCATTCTTTCCTTCTCCCTCCTTCCCCCTTTCTCTCTCTTTCCTTCCTTCCTTCCATTTTCTCCCTCCCTCCCTCCCTCCTTCCTTCCTTCCTTCCTTCCTTTCTTTCCTTCCTTCCCTTTTTTCTCTTTCTTTCTTTCCTTCCTTCCTACCCTTTTCTTTTTCTTTCTTTCTTTCTTTCCTTCCTTCCTTCCTTCCTTCCTTCCTTCCTTCCTTCCTACCTACTCTTTTCTTTCTCTTTTTTTCTTTCCTTCCTTCCTACCCTTTTCTTCCTTCCTTTTTTCTTCCTTCCTTTTTTCTACCTTCCTTCCTTCCCTTTCTTTCCTTCCCCTTTCTTTCTTTCTTTCTTTCTTTCCTTCCTTCCTTCCTTCTTTCCTTCCTTCCTTCCTCCTCCTTTTTCTTTCTTTCTTATCATCCATCTTACTTCTTTCCTGTCTCTTTCTCCCTCTCTCCCATCCTTCCTTTCTTCCTTCCTTCCTTCCTTCCTTCCTTCCTTCCTTCCTTCCTTCCTTCCTTCTTCCCTCCCTCCCTCCCTCCCTCCTTCCCTCCCTCCCTCCATCTATTCCTTTCTTCCTTTCCCTTCCCTTCCCTTCCCTTCCTTTCCCTTCCCTTCTTTCCTTTCCTTGTACAGAAAACTTCTCTACTAACAATTAGCACGTTTTGGGAGTTAACTAAGTTTGAATGGAATTCTAGGGAGGTGGGATTTCTTTCCCTTGTGGCTACGTAGGGATTTTAGGCTGGTTCCTCTTTTGACTCCACATTCTACCACTCCTTCTCCTAAAAACGGGCAGATATGTAAACTTAATCAGTCAGTCCGTCAATCAATTCACACCAGGTAGCCAAGCCACAAACGCAAGATTACACATCTACTGCCTGTCATCAAGGCTCAAGTTAAGCCAGAATATTATTATGGATTAGCTCAAGGTGGAATCGGAACTACAATCCCTGGTAGGCGGAGGGGTGATTTCAAAGACGGGCTTGTTTTGAACTGAACTTCAATTTTCAACACAGTTAGATATTGTCCTCTTCCCAAACTGGGGTGGGGGGGCGGGGCGGGGGGGATTTTTGAAATCATTTCCAAAAGTTCATTAACAGCCAAATTGCTGGCTTGTTTGAAATAATTGGTGAAGCTGAGATGCCAAAGCAGATTTGGGTTGTCATGTATGGATTGTTTAATGGAGGAAATAATGCGCTCATGGTGTTTGATTGTTTACTGACAAAGTGAATAGATGTGAATATTAATCAAGGATCATCAACAATCTGCTGCGATCTGCTTTGAAAGCAAGAAGCTTGATGAGCGAACAAAACAAGACATTAAATTTTGGACATTTTCCATGTCAAATTTTCTCTGCTAGGCTGAGAATCTCGTCTTGTTGCACGGATATTTTACATTAGAGTTTGCACAAGTCATTGTGACTTGCAATGTTTCACTTAACAGCTGCTGTGTTTCACATAACAACCATGGCAAAAAAAAAAAGGTTGCAAAATTGAGCATATCAATTTCTCACTCCGATCTAGCACAGATTATATTATTTTGTTGGGCAATGAAATGTCTACAAGAAAACAACCAAAGATCCCAAAATATTAGCAGTCTCCTCCTCCTCCTCCTCCTCTTCCTCCTCCTCCTTGAAGCAACGGATGGAAACACATCAAGGAGAGAAGCAACCTGGAATTAAGGAGAAATTTCCTGACAGTGAGAATAATTAACCAGTGGAACATCTTGCCACCAGAAGTTGTGGGATCTCCATCACTGGAGGCTTTAGAGAAGAGACTAGAGTACCATTTGTCTGAAATGGTTTAGGGTCTCCTGCTTGAGTGGGGGGGGTTGGACTAGAAGACCTCTAAGGTCCCTTCCAGATCTAATCTGATGGCCCAAAGCCTCCTAGGGAGATGGTTGGCTAAGAAATATGAAATATAAATAAATGAACAAAGAAAATAAATAAATAAAATTGCGTGATTAAGAAATACGAAATATAAATAAATGAAATCAGATGGTTAAGAAATATGAAATATAAGTTTTTGTTGATTTTTTTTTTTGCTGAAAAAAAACCCCTCCGGAGTGAAAATGCACCTTTCTCCGGCTTTCTCCTGGTTAATATCCCAAGTGATTTGATTTGATTTTGATTTGACTTTTGTCACTGTCATTTAAATCAAAGCCACGACCCGACTTGCTGTTTGCAAAGCTATCGAAGTGAGATCTTGAACCCCCCACAACAGATCATAATTTACGGAGCCTAGTCGCAGGCTTCTTGGGTGGGAGTGGGGGGGGACGCCTGCCAGCCAGAGCCTTCCCTTCTGTCAACGCCCCCCCCCCCAAAGTCACAAACACAAATCCACAGGTTTTGCCTTCTCCTTCTTCTTCCCAATTTATGTCGGGAGTGTTTGTGGGGTTTTTTTGGGTGACGGCATCATTAGGGAAACCCAAACAGGACTCATTAGTGTGCCGGAGTTGGGGTGCATATGTGTGTGTCGTGGTGGTGGGGGCCCTTGAAGCCGAGGGGATTAATGATCCCTCTGCCTTGCTCTTGGCCTCTGATCTCTGCCATGAAACATCTTCCACAACTCCAGAAAGTTCTAATTGCTGTTTGCTTGAACCTTCCAGCAGGCCAAGAAAACGGAGGAGCTGAGCATCGTACAGGCATCCTGCGGCGCATCGAAAGCGCCTCTCATTAAGTCAACCCGGGGGGTGGGGGGGCAAGTCAGGTTGCGTTTGTGAAGTTCTCCAGCGAAAAGGCGGAGGGGACTTCACTCAACCGTCTTTATTAGTGACACGGGTGGGTTGCAAAGAGGCTGGACGTCAAGTCTTCACACCTGGAGACATCGGGGAGACAACGGTTACAGAACTGGCGGCGGGGTGGAATTCTCTCCTGGAAGGCTTCCCACACACCAAAGGTCTCTGGGGTGCTTTAGGGGGTGCATGAAGATGGCAAGGATAAATGAATGAATGAATGAATGAATGAATGAATGAATGATAAAGATAGATAGATAGATAGATAGATAGATAGATAGATAGATAGATAGATAGATAGATAGGTAGGTAGGTAGGTAGGTAGGTAGGTAGGTAGGTAGGTAGGTAGGTAGGTAGATAGACAGAGAGACAGATAGACAGATAGACAGATAGACAGACAGATAAAAGATAGATAGATAGATAGATAGATAGATAGATAGATAGATAGATAGATGATAGATAGATAGATAGATAGATGGATGAGATAGATAGATAGATAGATAGATAGATAGATAGATAGATAGATAGATAGATAGATAGATAGATAGATAGATAGATAGGTAGGTAGGTAGGTAGGTAGGTAGGTAGGTAGGTAGGTAGGTAGGTAGGTAGGTAGGTAGATAGACAGACAGACAGACAGACAGATGACAGACAGATAAAAGATAGATAGATAGATAGATAGATGAATAGATAGATAGATAGATAGATGAATGGATAGATAGATAGATGGGTAGGTAGGTAGGTAGACAGACAGACAGACAGACAGACAGACAGACAGATAGACAGACAGATAAAAGATAGATGAAGATAGATAGATAGATAGATGATAGATGATAGATAGATAGATGGATGAGATAGATAGATAGATAGATGAATAGATAGATAGATAGATAGATAGATGAATAGATAGATAGATAGATAGATAGGTAGGTAGGTAGGTAGGTAGGTAGGTAGGTAGGTAGGTAGGTAGGTAGGTAGGTAGGTAGGTAGGTAGACAGACAGATAGACAGACAGATAAAAGATAGATAGATAGATAGATAGATAGATAGATAGATAGATAGATAGGTAGGTAGGTAGGTAGGTAGGTAGGTAGACAGACAGACAGATAGACAGACAGATAAAAGATAGATAGATAGATAGATAGATAGATAGATAGATAGATAGATAGATAGATAGACAGACAGACAGATAGACAGACAGATAAAAGATAGATAGATAGGTAGGTAGGTAGGTAGGTAGGTAGATAGATAGGTAGGTAGGTAGGTAGGTAGGTAGATAGACAGACAGACAGACAGATAGACAGACAGATAAAAGATAGATAGATAGATAGATAGATAGATAGATAGATAGATAGATAGATAAATAGATAGATAGATAGATAGATAGGTAGGTAGGTAGGTAGACAGACAGACAGACAGACAGACAGACAGACAGATAGACAGACAGATAAAAGATAGATAGATAGATAGATAGATAGATAGATAGATAGATAGACAGATAGACAGATAGACAGACAGATAAAAGATAGATAGATAGATAGATAGATAGATAGATAGATAGCCTGTGGAAATCCAGATCCAGAAGAAGATAAGATCTGGAGCTCCGGGTTGAAGAGTGGGGTCTTGGCTAATGAAACTCTGATGGTGTTATCTAGTTGGGTCTGCAAGAAAACAACCAAGCTCAGAGAGACCCCAAATTTGTAATTGTCACGATTGTCCTCCTCTTCCTCCTCCTCCATACAAAGCATTCTCCCTTCTAGCATTGATAGTGTTACCTAGTTGGGTAATGAAAGACCTGCAAGAAAACCACCAAGCTCAGAAAGAATCTAGAACCCCAAAGTCATCCTCCTCCTCCACCATCTCCTCCTCCTCCTCCTCCCCCTTTCTGCAAACCCTTCTAGCACTGATGAAGTTACCTAGTTGGGTCATGAAATGTCTGCAAGAAAACCACCCAGCTCAGAGGACCCCAAAGACCCCCAAAGAGAGACCCTCCATCTTTTTAACTTCAGCAACTGATCCTTCAATTCTTCTTCATGCCAAGGATGGTTTTGTGGCATTAAAACAGTCCAGACACCAACTCCGCCTCCAGGAAAAAAAATACAGGTGTAGGTCCTTCCCGTGAAGTTGACCCAGGGGTGAAATCCAGCAGGTTCTGGAAAACCAGTAGTGGAAATTTTGAGCACTTCAGAGAACCAGCAAATACCGCTTCTGGCTGGCCCCAGAGTGGGGAGGGAATGGGGATTTTGCAGTAACCTTCCCCTGGAGTGGGGAGGGAATGGGGATTTTGCAGCATTCTTCTCCTGGAGTGGGGAGGGAATGGGGATTTTGCAGCATCCTTCCCCTGGAGTGGGGAGGGAATGGGGATTTTGCAGTATCATTCCCTTGGAGTGGGGAGGGAATGGGGATTTTGTAGCATTCTTCCCTTGGAGTGGGGAGGGAATGGGGATTTTGCAGTAACCTTCCCCTGGAGTGGGGAGGGAATGGGGATTTTGCAGTAACTTTCCCCTGGAGTGAGGAGGGAATGGGCATTTTGCAGCTCCTTCCCCTGGAGTGGGGAGGGAATGGGCATTTTGCAGTATCCTTCCCCTGGAGTGGGGAGGGAATGGGCATTTTGCAGTATCCTTCCCCTGGAGTGGGGAGGGAATGGGCATTTTGCAGTATCCTTCCCCTGGAGTGGGGTGGGAATGGGCATTTTGCAATAGCCTTCCCCTGCCCTGCCCACCAAGCCCCGCCCCGCCCACCAAGCCCCGCCCACAAAACCGGTAGTAAAAAAAAATGTGGATTTCACCACTGAGCTGAATATATACCTACTATCCAGATTTTTGAGAATTGGAGTCGAACCATTTTAGAAGGCAGCAGGTCAAGAAAAGCTGGAGAACTGTCTTTATCCTACAGCTTTAGATATATAGATATATATATATAATTCCTGATCTTTCCTGCTCAAGAAAAAAATTCGTTTTTCTTCCACTTTCAGATCTTCTGAAAAAGGTTTTTCAACGGGTTTCCTGCCCTTGTGGGGATCCTGAGGCCTGAGAAAGCCACATGGTGGGCGGCTCACATTAGTCATCTATCCCTCTTGGACCAAGACTCACAACTAATCAACATTCGCACATGCTTTTTGTAACCCCCCCCCACATCCCACCCGCAAATTGGAATATAACCGCGAGGACTGCATCAAACCCAGCTGCAAATCCAAAGCGACGGATTGCTCATCTACTAGCAAAAGTGGCAATTTTGATGAATAAATTCAACAGCCTGGCAAAAGAGAAGCATTTCGATGCCTTCGGAGCCTGTCTTCTAACGTTAAGAGAACTCTTCAATCGATGCAGAGAGCAAGGGACAGGGAGAAAAATCTTAGAACATAGAATAAGAGAGTTGGAAGGGACCTTGGAGGTCTTCTAGTCCAACCCCCCTGCTGAGGCAGGAAATCTTACACCATCTCAGACAAATGGCGGTCCAATCTCTTCTTGAAAACCTCCAGTGATGGGAGCACCCACAACTTCTGGTGGCGAGCGGTTCCACTGGCGAATTGTCCCCACTGTCAGGAAATTTCTCCTTAATTCTTGGTTGCTTCTCTCCTTGGTTAGTTTCGATCCATTGTTGTTTTTTTTCTTTCTTGCCTTCAGGTGCTTTGGAGAAGAGGTCGATCCCATCTTCTTTGTGGCAACTGCTTAGATATTGGAAGTCCGTCGTGTCACCCCCTAGTCTTTCTTTAATGAAAAGTGAACACAGAAAGGAAGACAGTAGCAGAATCATCTATTACAATGTCCTTCCTGTCGAAGACTACTTCAGCTTCAATCGCAACAATACCCAAGCACACAATAGATTTAAGCTTAATGTGAACCGCTCCAATCTTGATGCAGAAAATATGACTTCAGTAACAGAGTTGTTAATACTTGGAATACACTACCTGACTCTGTGGTCTCTTCTCAAAATCCCCAAAGCTTCAACCAAAAACTATCTACCATTGACCTCACCCCATTCCTAACGGGACTATAAGGGGCGTGCATAAGAGCACCAACGTGCCTACTATTCCTGTCCTATTGTTTCCTTTCATTAGGGCCTCTGGTGGCTCAGACTGCTAAGACAGTCTGTTATTAACAGCAGCTGCTTGCAATTACTGCAGGTTCAAGCCCCACCAGGCCCAAGGTTGACTCAGCCTTCCATCCTTTATAAGGTAGGTAAAATGAGGACCCAGATTGTTGTTGGGGGCAATAAGTTGACTTTCTATATAATATACAAATGGATGAAGACTATTACTAACATAGTGTAAGCCACCCTGAATCTTCGGAGAAGGGCGGGATATAAATGCAAATAAAAAAAAAAATCCAATTAATATAGTTATTACATACTCTTACTTATATATATGCTTATATATTGTATAGTTATTTCATGCTTATACTTATATATACTGTGTGACAAAATAAATAAATAAAAAAATATCTACTATTGACCTCACCCCATTCCTAAGAGGTCTGTAAGGGGCATGCATAAGAGCACCAACGTGCCTACCATTCCTGTCCTATTGTTTCCTTTCATTAGGGCCTCTGGTGGCTCAGACTGCTAAGACAGTCTGTTATTAACAGCAGCTGCTTGCAATTACTGCAGGTTCAAGTCCCACCAGGCCCAAGGTTGACTCAGCCTTCCATCCTTTATAAGGTAGGTAAAATGAGGACCCAGATTGTTGGGGGGGCAATAAGTTGACTTTGTATAGAAATATACAAATAGGATGAAGACTATTGCTTGACATAGTATAAGCCACCCTGAGTCTTCGGAGAAGGGCGGGATATAAATGCAAATAAAAAAAAAATCCAATTAATATAGTTATTACATACTCTTACTTATATATATGCTTATATATTGTATAGTTATTTCATGCTTATGCTTATATATACTGTGTGACAAAATAAATAAATTAAATAAATAAAAAAATATCTACTATTGACCTCACCCCATTCCTAAGAGGTCTGTAAGGGGCGTGCATAAGAACACAACTGTGCCTACCGTTCCTGTCCTATTGTTTCCTTTCGTTATATCCAATTACTATAGTTATCACATACTCATATGCTTATATATTGTGTAATTATTTCATGCTTATGCTTATACATACTGTGCGGCAAAATAAATAAATAAATAAATAATAAATAGCAAAATAGAGTGGGAAGGGACCTTGGAGGTCTTCTAGTCCAACCCGCTGCTTAATCAGGAGACCCAATACCATTTCAGATGAATGGTTGTCCAATCTCTTCTTAAACACCGCCAGGGATGGAGCAACCCACAACTTCAAGGGGCAAGTTGAAGCTGATAAAAGAGAATGTTTGAAACGACAGGTCATTAGCACTTTCCGAGCTTGGTTATCCCAACTAGTGGGAGAAGGGAGTTTATATAAACAGGGAACAAACCCCTTCCGCTGCTTGAACTGATAATGTTACCTAATCGGGTCATGAAACGTCTACAAGAAAACAACCAAGCTCAGATTAATAATAATAATAATAATAATAATAATAATAATAATAATAATAATAATAATAATAATAATAATAATAATAATAATAATGTTTTAATTTGTATACCGCCCTTCTCCCGAAGGACTCAGGGCGGTGAACAGGCAAATAAAATACAAACAAAACATACACAATAATTAAAACAACCCTTAAAAAACTGATTAAATTTGCCAAAAAATTTAAAATAACATTACACCCCATAAAATTACAGAAATTTAAAACCCATCAAAATTCAATTAAAATTTAAAATTAAACTCAAGCCAGTCCAGCCATATGAAATAAATAGGTTTTAAGTTCGCGGCGAAAGGTCCTAAGGTCAGGTAGTTGTCGAAGCCCGAGAGGAAGCTCGTTCCACAGGGTAGGAGCCCCCACAGAGAAGGCCCTCCCCCTCGATAACACCAAGGATCCCACAGTCCTCCTCCCTCCTCCTCTTCCTCTCCATAAACCCTTCTCCCTTCTAGCACTGATGGCGTGACCTAATTGGGTAATGAACAAGGGTGGGATTCAAATAATTTAACAACCGGTTCTCTGCTCTAATGACCAGCTGCGTTGACGTAGCACTCAGCCTTCTGCAGCACTCTGCCAGTCAAAATGAGGTGTGTGGGACTCCACAACGCCCCCCGGTGCTCACTTTTGGAAGGCCTCCTGCACCACCCTAGAAGCCAAAATGGAGTGTGGGGGGGGGATTCCTAGGAGGGGAGGGGTGGGCGGGGCCAGTTCTCTGAACTGGGCAAAAAGTTAACAGTCGGTTCGCCTGAACTGGTGCAAACTGGCTGAAGCCACCTCTGAGCTAAACCTGTTTTAAGGCCCACTGTTCTGTCCTCAGTCCGGGAGACACGTGAACTGACTCAGTTAGCCAGCAATTTAGTCCACGGCAGCTATCAGCTCTGGCAGCAAACCAGCGATCGTCTGCCAAGGTTTTCTTTATCTTCCCTGATGCCGGTGTCACAGAAGTTCATTACCGGAGCAACCAGGAAGTCAGGAACAAACAGCAATCCAGGCCAAATGCTCAGTCAAATAGTTCAGCTCAAGTTTTCTCCAGTCAGTTTGTTTTGTCCATCATGAAGTAGTAGAGCAGCCCCTCCTGCTTTTATACCCTGTGAGGTGTGGCTCCGTGACTCAGCATTCCCTAGGCCTGCCCCACCCCTTCTTTTGTTGTTCCCACTTCTCTTGTCTACGAAATGGTATATGTGGTACCTTGCTCAATAGTATACGGTATATGTGGTACCTTGCTCAATAGTAGTACCTGTGAGAGGGATCTTGGAGTCCTAGTGGATAACCATTTAGATATGAGCCAGCAGTGTGCAGCAGCTGCCAAAAAAGCCAACACAGTTCTGGGCTGCATAAACAGAGGGATAGAATCAAGATCACGTGAAGTGTTAGTGCCACTTTATAATGCCTTGGTAAGGCCACACTTGGAATATTGCATCCAGTTTTGGTCGCCACGATGTAAAAAAGATGTTGAGAGTCTAGAAAGAGTGCAGAGAAGAGCAGCAAAGATGATTAGAGGATTGGAGGCTAAAACATATGAAGAACGGTTGCAGGAACTGGGCATAGCTAGTTTAATGTAAAGAAGGACTAGGGGAGACATGATAGCTGTGTTCCAATATCTCAGGGGCTGCCACAAAGAAGAGGGAGTCGGGCTGTTCTCCAAAGCACCTGAGGGTAGAACAAGAAGCAATGGGTGGAAACTGATCAAAGAAAGAAGCAACTTAGAACTAAGGAGAAATTTCCTGACAGTTAGAACAATTAATAAGTGGAATGACTTGCCTGCAGAAGTTGTGAATGCTCCAACACTGGAATTTTTTAAGAAAATGTTGGATAACCATCTGACTGAGATGGTGTAGGGTTCATGCCTGGGCAGGGGGTTGGACTAGAAGGCCTCCAAGGTCCCTTCCAACTCTGTTGTTATGTTATGTTATGTTATGAAACCTGGGATCTAACCAGGACTGATTGTCCACAGCTGGGTCTGGAAGCGTTGCCTGGGGGAAATACAGGAGACAGAGGCCTCGTCACCTCCTCTCCCTGGCCTGCCTCTGGCTCCTGGAGCTGAGCCAGAGAGGCCGGCCCTGCAGAGGGGAGCCCTGACGACCCTTCCCCCTCACTCTCTGAGTCACTTTCTGGCAGAGGGCCAGGCCAGGCGGGGTGGGGGGCTGGAGCCACAACACCCACCTTTTTCTACAGCTACAGTAGATAACATGAAATGTCAATGAAATTCCTTTTTTCCCCACTGTATTATATTTCCGCAGCATCCATTTTTGCAATGGCTTATACCAGGGGTCTGCAAACTTGGCTCTTTTAAGGCTTGTGGACTTCAACTCCAGGAGTTCCTCAGCCAGCAAGCACCAAGGGCCTCTCCTAAGGAAGAAGATGCTGCCATTGTGCCAAGAAATATTTCATTACAGCCATTACCTGCTTCCAACCACTTCAACGGGAACAAGTGGCCATCATCGAAAGGACTCAGTGCCCATTCAGACTGCTTAGGTACAGAAGGCTGAGTTCCGTTCTCCCAGCAAAGACACGAACTCATGCCAACTTTTGAAGCTCAGGCCACGACCCCCGACCCCCTCCTTGTATTGTACAAGTGCAATTTAAACAAAAGAACTTTTTTTAAAAAAACCCCAGACAAGCAAGACTCAAACTTAGCTTCATGCGTAAAAGTATGTCGTAAAGAGAAGGAACAGATTGAAGCAGGGGTGAAAAATCTACTTACCTTCCTTACTGGTTCGGAAGTACCATCAAGTACAAACTTGATGGTCATTACCTTACTGACGACCCCCCCATCCTATCAAAGATCTTGGGGTTTTCATATCAAATGACCTAAATGCCAAAGCCGACTGCAATTACATAGCAAAAAAGGCTCTAAGAGTTGTAAACCTAATTTTACGCAGCTTCTTTTCCAAAAACGCTACACTACCAAACTAGAGCATACAAAACATTTGCCAGACCTATTCTTGAATACAGCTCATCTGTCTGGAACCCATACCACATCTCTGAGATTAATACAATCGAACGCATCCAGAAATATTTTACTAGAAGAGTTCTTCGCTCCTCCGAAAACAACAAAATACCTTATACCGACAGACTTGAAATCCTGGGATTAGAAAACTTACAACTCCGTCGACTTCGACATGACCTGTGTTTAACACACAAAATCATCTATTGCAATGTCCTTCCTGTAAGACTACTTCAGCTTCAATCGCAATAATACAAGAGCAAACAATAGATTCAAACTTAATGTTAACCGCTTCAAACTTGATTGCAGAAAATACGACTTCAGTAACAGAGTTGTTAATGCCTGGAATACACTACCTGACTCTGTGGTCTCCTCTCCAACTCCTAAAAGCTTTAACCAAAAACTGTCTACCATTGACCTCACCCCAGTCCTAAGAGGATATAAGGGGCGTGCATAAGAGCACAAAAGTGCCTACTGTTCCTGTCCTATTGTTCCCTTCATTATATCAAATTAATATAGTTGATGCATATTTTTTTACTTATATATATATATATATATTTTCTTCAAGATATGTTGTTTTATTTATGACAATGTTTGTGTATACTGTTGTGACAAAATTAAATTAAAAAAAGAGAGAAGGAGGAGGAGGAGGAGGGAGGAGGAGGAGGAGGAAGAAAACTGTAGGGTCCTTGGTGCCTTCTGAGTTTGCTTGTTTTCTTGCAGATGTTTCATGACCCTGTAAGGTCCCGAAATGCATTGGCCGTGCAGCAAGGAACAGGAGGGCTGAGTGCTTAGCAACAGAGGGGCTGGGTGCTTAGCAACACCAATGATATTTGCCCAATGTAACCCTGCCAGGCCATGACATACCCCGCACCGGGCACTGAGTTGTAAACAAAAACAAGATAACCGGCGTTAGATCACTGGTAGAGGCAAAATGGCAAAGGGCAATTCTAATTCTTACAGGAGGAAAGCAATTATTACAGAAGAGAAATAGCAAGTTATTATTATGTCCTAGTAATTCTACTTTTCTACTGTAATTTCTACTATTATTTCTATTATTCTACTATTATTATGTCCGTTGAATCCAACTAGGTAGTATCATCAGTGCTAGAAGGGAGTAGGGTATGCAGGGAGGAGAAGGAGCCAATGCAATCCTAAACTGCATTAACAGAGGGATATAATCAAGATCAAGGGAGGTACTAATACCACTCTATAAAGCCTTACTAAGACCATACCTGGAATATGGCATTCACTTTTGGTCACCCCACTATAAAAAAGACTCGAGAAAGAGTGCAGAGAAGAGCAACCAAGATGATTAGGGCACTGGAGGCTAAAACCTACGATGAATGGTTGCAGGAACTGGGCCTGGCTAGTCTAGTGAAGAGAAGGACCAGGGGAGACAGGATAGAAGCCTTCCAATATTTGAGGGGCTGCCACAGTGAGGAGGAAGGGGGTCAAGCTATTCTCCAAAGCACCTGAAGGCCGGACAAGGAATAATGGATGGAAACTGATCAAGGAGAGATTCAACCTGGAAATAAGGAGGAATTTTCTGACAGTGAGAGCAATCAACTCATGGAACAGAAGTTGCCTTCAGAAGTTGTGGGAGCTTCATCCCTGGAAGCTTTCAAGAAGAGACTGGACAGCCCTCTGTTAGAAATGATGTAGGGATTCCTGCTTGGGTGGGGGGTTGGACTAGATGACCTACAAGGTCCCTTCCAACTCTGTTAATTAGGAGGACTGTAAGGTTTTTAGTGTATCCTGGCCTTGGTTGCTTTCTTGCAGATGTTTCATGACCCAACTAGGTGACATCATCAGTTGCAAGTGCCACAGTTCAACCTAGAACTGCAAATATTCTCTTTTATTGATAGATAAATCTTCTTCAGATTATCTGCCCCTCCCCCCACTCCCCAGTCCAGTCATCAGGCCTTCTTCAAATAGGAAAGACAAGAACTTTATTCAGGAAAATTAAGAGAAATCAAGAGAAACGTTTATGTTGAGTTCACATTCAAAGAAAGCAAAGATTTTTGTCGCGAGGGGAAAAAAAGAAGACCGAGAAACTTGTCAAAATACATAGAACTGCAAAATAATAATAATAAAAATGAATAGAACCCCTTCAATTTGTTGAAGTTTGATGACTAAATTAAGACAAGACCTCCAGGAAAGGGAAGGACCCTTGGAAAATATCGCTAACCCCAAAGCCACAGGCGTTCGATATAATAAATACCACACGAATGATTTAAATTTTAGAAAATGAGGCTGTTAAAATATTACAGGCTCTTTGTAGGGCAGGTACACAACACGAATCCGTGGCCACGAAACTGGAAAATATCAATTTATATTCCGACACTCACCGAGAACAATGCTTAAGACGATTCAGGCTTCTGAGCGGCGGCGCTAATCTTGCATTTTGGCTCGGCAACACCGAAGCATTTTGCAACAAAACTTGACACCAGAAATGCCAGATGAAGACAGTGGGAATCATTTCGGAAGACGAAAAAGGCAGAGTCCTTTTAAGAAGACAATGACTTCAACTTGATGGATTACACCAGGGTTTTTGGGAGTGTGAACGTCACAAAAACACACACACACACACACACAAATTGTGGCTTTCGGTGCACCGGGTTATTTTTCAACCGACCTCTTGAATCATTGTTTTGGATGATCAGAAATGGTGAGAACGGAATACGAAATGATGACTAAATGCTCGGAAAGGAGAAACAGGTGGGGCCCAAAGCCCATCCATCCCATCCAGCTTTCGGCTCTTAAGGCGGGACTAGAAACTCACCATCTCCTGATGAGGGGCCCAAAGTCTCCCAGCCAGCATGTAGATCGATCGATCAGAATGGAGCTGGAAGGGACCTTGGAGGTCTTCTAGTCCAACCCCCTGCTCAAGCGGGAGATCCTATACCATTCCAGACAAGTGGCTGTTCTTAAAAACCTTCAGTGTCGGAGCACCCACAATTTCTGGTGGCAAGCTGTTCCACTGATGAATTGTCCTCACTGTTAGGAAGTTCCTCCTTATTTCTAAGTGGTTCTCTCCTTGATTAGTTTCCATCGTTTGTTTCTTGTCCTGCCTTCTGGAGCTTTGGAGAATAGATTGTCCCCCTCTTTTTTGGGACAGTCCCTCAAATATTGGAAGACTGCTATCATATCCCCCCCAATCCTTCTTGTCTCCAGACTGGCCAAACCCAAATCCTGCAACTGTTCTTCATCTGTTTTAGTCTCCAAGCCTTTAATCATCCTAGTTTCTCTTCTCTGAACCTTTTCCAAAGTTTCGACATCTTTTTTGTAATGTGGTGAGCAAAACTGGATGGGGAATTCCAGGTGTGGCCTTAGGATTAGTTCCACTTTATAAATGGCCAAGGATTGAATTTGCTTTTTTGGCTGTTGCCACACATGACTGGCTCATCTTTAAGAGATTGTCTTGTTGGTTACGTTAATGTTTAATAAACATACCGGTATGTAAACATTTGCAGGTCTTTAATAAGCTAAGTTGGGAATCAAGACCACATTGAATGGATAGGGGAAAAACCTACTTATATTAATTCCTACGTGCTTAACCAGATCAGGCAGGTATTGGCACACAACCTGCAATCTTGGATGAGTTTTAACCTTGCTTGGCTGACACCCCAATAAGCAGATAAATTGCAAAGCATGGCGCTGTTTTCGACACCATTGATCAATCTAGTCTGACTAACCCTGATACGTGTTTATTTATTTATTTATTTATTTTGTCACACAGTGTATATAAGAATAAGCATGAAATAACTATACAATATATAAGCATATATATGAGTATGAGTATGTAATAACTATATTAATTGGATGTAATGAAAGGAAACAATAGGACAGGAACAGTAGGCACGTTTGTGCTCTTATGCACGCCCCTTACAGATCTCTTAGGAATGGGGTGAGGTCAATAGTAGACAGTTTTTGGTTGAAGCTTTGGGGATTTTGGGAAGAGACCACAGAGTCAGGTAGTGTATTACAAGTATTAACAACTCTGTTACTGAAGTCATATTTTCTGCAATCAAGATTGGAGCGGTTAACATTAAGCTTAAATCTATTGTGTGCTCATGTATTGTTGCAGTTGAAGCTGAAGTAGTCTTCGACAGGAAGGACATTGTAATAGATGATTCTATGAGTTAAACACAGGTTATGTCGAAGGCGGCGGAGTTCTAAGTTTTCTAAACCCAGGATTTCAAGTCTGGTGGCATAAGGTATTTTGTTATATTCGGAGGAGTGGAGAACTCTTCTTGTAAAATATTTCTGGACACGTTCAATTGTATTGATGCCAGAAATGTGGTATGGGTTCCAGACAGGTGAGCTGTATTCAGGAATTGGTCTAGCAAATGTTTTATATTATCTGGTGTTGATCCTTTGTGTTTATGTCTGTCTCAGTGGGTACATTAGAGTTCAACTCTACACACTTGTACCTGTTTCTTAAGCTGGGAGAAAGTAGGAAAAAATATTTTCACGTTAATTCCTGCATCAGAAAATAGGTTTATATAACCAGCAGGCACCATTACACTGAAGTCAAACATGTTTGCAGAGCATCAAACTTAAACAAAAGTGAATTTAAAGTTTTGGAGTTTGCTGTGATGTATACAATCAAACCCCTTGAAGTGGCTTGAAGTTGAGGACATGAAAAAAAAAGAAAGAAAGAAAGAAAAAGAAAAGGATAGAAAGAAAGAAAAAAGGAAGGAAGGAAGGAGGGAAGGAGGGGGAAAAGAGAGAGAGAGAGAGAAAGAAAGAAAAAGAAAGAAAGAAAGAAAGAAAGAAAGAAAGACAATGGAGATAGGGAGGAAGAAGAGAGAAAGAGAGAAAGGAGAAGAGAAAAAGGGAGAGAAGGAAGGAAGGAAGGAGGAAGGAAGATAGAGAGAGAAAGAAGGGAAGGTGGGAGGGAGGGAGAGAGAGAGAGAAGGAAAGAAAGAAGGAAGGAAGGAAAGCGAGGGAGATTGTGAGGGAGAGAAAGAGAGAAAGGAGAAGAGAAAGAGAGAAGAAAGGAAGAGAGGAAAAGAGAAAGAAGAAAAGAAGGAATTTTTTGTAAAACTTTTTGAATAAAAAAAAGAAAAGAAGGAAGGAAGGAGGGAGGGAGGGAGGGAGAGAAGGAAAGAAAAGCGAGAGAGAGAGAAAGAAAGAAAGAAAGAAAGAGAAAGAAAGAAAGAAAGAAAGAAAGAAAGAAAGAATAATAATAATAATAATAATAATAATAATAATAATAATAATAATAATAATAATAATAATAATAATAATAATAATAATAATAATATTTTAATTTATATACCGCCCTTCTCCCGAAGGACTCAGGGCGGTTTACAGCCAAGATAAAATACAGCAACAACACATACAATACTAAAAACAGACATTAAAAAACTTATTAAATTTGGCCGCATTTTAAAATACAATCAAACCCTATAAAAATAATAAAAATTTAAAACCCATAAAATCAGCTAAAAGATTTAAAAATTCAAGCCAGTAAGAAAGAAAGAAAGAAAGGACAATGGAGGGTGGGAGGGAGAAGATAAAAAGAGAGAGAAGAGAAAAAAACAGAGAAGAAAGGAAGGAAGACAGAGGGAAGGAAGGGAGGGAGGAAGGATGGCCTAAGGTCTCCTGTCTTGGGGGAAGATTGGACTAGATGACCTCTGAGGTCCCTTCCATCTCTAAGATCCTACGTTCTAATTATTAAGTGGGGGGGGGCATCGAAAACATCCTCCTGGATGCTGGAAGCAAAGTTAAGACGGTCTTATCATGACCTCTCCCTCCTGAGATGGGCAGCAGGCAGACTTGCCTGCATCCAATTCCGGTTGTTGACGATGGGAGCTGTAGTCCAGACGAGGCACATGGGTAAAAACCGGAGCAGCCAAAATCGCCCACTGGCTTTTGTAGGATTGCGGGATCTTAATTCGGAGAAAGGAAAGAACTATTGGGCATAAACGGAACAGGAGGGAAACAAGCCGCTCTCGGGTTCAAGTTGCAAAATGAAAGTTTCAAAACTTTCATTTTGCTCCGTTTCACGATGATTGTTCTTCATGTTCACTGCTCTGTCATTAATATAACTGAGAGAAGACAGGTCAACAAGTTGCAAAGAGATTTAGAGTTTCAGTTTGTAAAGTTTCAAAATTTGGGGAGGCCCTGTTTCCCAATGGGTGGGGACTAGTCTTGTAGTAATATTAACCAATTAACAGATGAGCTGGAAGGGACCCTGGAGATCATCTAGTTCAACCCTCCAACCCGAGCAGGAGACCTTACACCATTTCTGACCGATGGTAGCCCAGTCTCTTCTTGAAAGCCTCCAGGGATGAAGCTCCCACAATTTCTGAAGGCAACTTCTGTTCCATTGAATATAGAATAACAGAGTTGGAAGGGACCTTGGAGGTCATCTAATCCAACCCCCTCCCCCGCCCAAGCAGGAGACTTACACCGTTTCAGACCGATGACAGCCTAGTCTCTTCTTGAAAGCTTCCAGGGATGAAGCTCCCATAACTTCCAAAGGCCACTTCTGTTCCATTGAATATAGAATAACAGAGTTGGAAGGGACCTCGGAGGTCATCTAGTCCAACCCTCCACCCAAGCAGGAGACCTCCACACCGTTTCCGACAAACGGCAAATTTATTAATCAATATTCAGCTCGAGGGTTTAATATGTGCATAATGTGGTGTTTTTTTTTAATGCTCCATTTTTAATGCTTTGATTTGTTTTGGGTGTGTTTTCTTTTTTCTCTTCTTGGATATTTTTTTTTTAATTTTGTATTTTAACTTTGTTTTGAATGATATAAAAATATACACACAAAAAAAAAGAAACAAGTATTCTCGTTGTCCAAATAAATATCAACATTTTCTTGAACATTTTTCCCGAAGAGGCGAAGCAACAGAATAGAATAGAATAGAATAGAATTTTATTGGCCAAGTGTGATTGGACACAGAAGGAATTTGTCTTGGTGCAGATGCTCTCAGTGTACATAAAAGAAAAGATACCTTCATCAAGGTACAACATTTACAACACAATTGATGGTCAATATATCAATATAAATCATAAGGATTGCCAGCAACAAGTTATAGTCATACAGTCATAAATGGAAAGAGATTGGTGATGGGAACTATGAAACGATTAATAGTAGTGCAGATTCAGTAAATAGTCTGACAGTGTTGAGGGAATTATTTGTTTAGCAGAGTGATGGCCTTCGGGAAAAAACTGTTCTTGTGTCTAGTTGTTCTGGTGTGCAGTGCTCTATAGCGTCGTTTTGAGGGTAGGAGTTGAAACAGTTTATGTCCAGGATGCGAGGGATCTGCAAATATTTTCAGACTGTGTAATATCTCCCTCTACAGTTTCTCCTGCACCAGGGCTCCAATTATTTACTATACAGTACAGAGAGTCCTTAGCTTATGACCGTAATGGGAACCTGACCTCTACAGTCATTAAGTCGTGGCAATTATTATTTGACCAACTCCAATTTCACAAGGCCCTACCCGCAGAGCCCCTCTGCAAGGGAGATGGACGATCAAAAAGTTTGATATATGATATATGAATATATAAACCTTTTTTTTTTCCCAGTGGTCGTTGAGCAAATAAGGAAGTTGTTAAGCAAATCCATTGTTTGCTGTGCCGTGGTTTTTAACAGATGCCAGATTTAGGGGAAAATATCAGAAAACATGGTCAGATGATTACAGGATGCTGCAAACAGGTGTAAGCGTGAATTGTGGTTGTGTGATTTGTGGGGGAGACGGCCGTCAGAATTTCATAACTAAGCACCTTTTGGGGTTTCTGTCATAACCTCGAACTGGTCGTAAGTCGAGGACTGCCTGTCAGGCTTCAAGAGAAGTGGCTTGCCTCATCTTCACAAAGCTCAAATCGGTCACAATTTGGGAGCAAATTTCAAGGCGTGTTAAAAAAACACACACATCAACTGCGATATTATGGGATGTCCTTCAGAAAAGGAAGCTGTGGGTCTTTGGGCCCCGCCCTTTTCAGGTAGTCCTCTCGACGTACGGCCACAAGGGAGGCCAACATTTCTGTTGCTAAGCGAGACAGTCATTAAGTGAGCTTTGCCCCATTCGACCACCCTTCTTGCCACCGTTGTTAAGTGAATTGCAAAGCTGGCTGGGGAATTCTGGGAGTTGAAGTCCTCCAGGCTTAAAGTTGCCAAGGTTGGAGATCCCTGCTCTAAGCAGCATCTCTTGACCTGGTCTTCCATTATGGCCTTGTCTACATGCCTTTGCAACTTGGCTGTTCACAAAATGCTCTTTCCTTCGGGTTGAATTGTTGTGTTGGAATTGTGTTACAGGCCGTTCCTCAGGAGTCAAACTATTTAACACCACAGACAATACATCTACCATTCAAAACGACCTTGATCATCTAACCCCTTGGTCTAAAACTTGGCAGCTCCAAATTTCAACCAGCAAATACTCAGTCTTACATATAGGAAAAAAGAACCCAAACACTAAGTACATACTTGATGGACATTACCTTACAGATGACCCCCCACCCTGTTAAAGACCTTGGAGTTTTCATGTCAAATGATCTAAGTGCCAAAGCCCACTGCAACTACATAGCAAAAAAAGCTCTAAGAGTTGTAAACCTAATCTTGCGTAGCTTCTTTTCCAAAAACACCACACTACTAACCAGAGCATATAAAACATTTGCTAGACCAATTCTAGAATACAGCTCGCCTGTTTGGAACCCTCACCACATCTCTGACATCAATACAATTGAACGTGTCCAGAAATATTTTACAAGAAGAGTTCTCCATTCCTCTGAAAACAACAAAATACCTTATCCCACCAGACTTGAAATCCTAGGCTTAGAAAACTTGGAACTCCGTCGCCTTCGACAAGACCTAAGTTTAACTCACAGAATCATCTATTGTAATGTCCTTCCTGTCAAAGACTACTTCAGCTTTAATTGCAATAATACTAGAGCAACTAATAGATTTAAACTTAATGTCAACCGCTTTAATCTAGATTGCAGAAAATATGACTTCTGTAACAGAATCATCAGTGCTTGGAATACTTTACCTGACTCTGTGGTCTCTTCCCATAATCCTAAAAGCTTTAACCAAAAACTTTCTACTATTGACCTCACCCCATTCCTAAGAGGACCATAAGGGGCGTGCATAAGTGCACAAACTTGCCTACCGTTCCTGTCCTATTGTTTTTCTTTTCTTCTTCCTATATATATATATATGCTTATACCTCCTATATTTACTCATATATATGTTTATATACTATATAATCTTTTTGTATGATACCTACATATATTGTTGTGACAAAATAAATAAATAAATAAAAAGAAATAGTTTTCTGCTTGTTTTATTGTTCAAAAACATTCTTCACTGTGAGATGCTCAAATCCTAGCCTGCCCTCCCACCGTGTGGTGAAAACAGAAATTAACACAAAAATGAATTGCAGCTTTAGAAATGAGGGATACAGAATAACAGAGTTGGAAGGGACCTTGGAGGTCTTCTAGTCCAACCCTCTGCCGAAGCAGAAGACCTTATACCAGGGGTAGTCAACCTTTTTATACCTACCACCCACTTTTGCATCTCTGTTAGTAGTAAAATGTTCTAACCGGCCACCGGTTCCACAGTAATGCGCCGTGTATCGTCATCTGCGCATGCCTCTCGCGCATCGTGGGTTGGGTTTGGGGGTGGGGGCGCCGGCTACCAGCTCTGCTTGTGTGTTACAGCTGGGTGGTGTGGCGGGAGATGTGCGAGGTATTCTGGGATGGGGCTCTTTCGTTTGCGGTCGCACTATAGCGCCATTTAGTTGAACTAAACTTACGCGCGGGAGATACAAACAGTATATTTTCAGAAATTTAAATTGTCACGGGGAATTTTATGAAAACCTAATGAAAATGTTTTTAAATAATGCTATGAAATTTTTTTAAAAAGTCAAATTAAAAAAAAAGGAAAGTGCTTCAGTATTGGAGAAAACCCCTACCGCCGCCCACCATGAAAGCTGGAATGCCCACTAGTGGACGGTTAGGTTAGGGACCATCTATCTATCTATCTACATCTATCTATCTACATCTATTTATCTACATCTAGCTATCTACATTTATCTACATCTATCTATCTATCTATCTATCTATCTATCTATCTATCTATCTATCTATCTATCTATCTATCCATCCATCCATCCATCTATCCAGCTATCCATCTATCCATACCATTCTAGACAAGTGCCTGTTTAGTCTCTTCTTAAAAACCTCCAGTGATGGAGCTCTATCTATCTATCTATCTATCTATCTATCTATCTATCTATCTATCTATCTATCCATCCATCTCCTTCCTTCCTTCCTTCCTTCCTTCCTTCCTTCCTCCCTCCCTCCCTCCCTCCCTTCCTTCCTTCCTTCCTTCTTTCCTTCCCTCCCTCCCTTTCTTCCTTTCTTCCCTGAATCATAGAATGTTAAGATCTCATAGGACCCTGGAGGTCTTCTAGTCCTACCCCCTGCTCAAGCAGGAGACCTCATACTTATACCATTTCAGACAAATGGTTTTCTAGTCTCTTCTTAAACACCTCCAGTGTTGGAGCATTCACAACTTCTGCAGGCAAGTCGTTCCACTTATTGATTCTTCCAACTGTCAGGAAATTTCTCCTTAGTTCTAAGTTGCTTCTCTCCTTGATCAGTTTCCACCCATTGCTTCTTGTTCTACCCTCAGGTGCTTTGGAGAACAGCCCGACTCCCTCTTCTTTGGGGCAGCCCCTGAGATATTGGAACACTGCTATCATGTCTCCCCTAGTCCTTCTTTTCATTAAACTAGACATACGGAGTTCCTGCAACCGTTCTTCATATGTTTTAGCCTCCAGTCCCCTAATCCTCTTTGTGGCTCTTCTCTGCACTCTTTCTAGAGTCTCAACATCTTTTATATATCATGGTGACCAAAACTGAATGCAGTATTCCAAGTGTGGCCTTTACCAAGGTATTATAAAGCAGTTCTAACACTTCACATATCCCCTCATCTAAATTGTACATGAAGAAGTTGAAGAGTACTGGCCCCAATACAGAACCTTGAGATACCCCACAGGCATGGATGTGGTGATTCTAGCCCCACCTTAGAAATGAAAGCCAGTTGAGTGACCTTGGGCCAATCATCAGGCTAGAAACCAGGAGATGGTGAATTCTAGTCCCGCTTTAGCCATGCATGCCAGCTGGGCGACTTTGGGCCAATCACTACCAGGAGATGGGGAGTTCTAGTCCCACTTCAGGCATGAAAGCCGGCTGGGTGACTTTGGGCCAATCATCAGGAGACGGGGAGTTCTAGTCCCGCCTTAAGCATGAAAGCCGGCTGGGTGACTTTGGGCCAATCACCAGGAGACGAGGAGTTCTAGTCCTGCGTTTGGCATGAAAGCCACTGGGTGACTTTGGGCCAATCACCAGGAGACGGGGAGTTCTAGTCCCGCCTTAGGCATGAAAGCCGGCCGGGTGACTTTGGGCCAGTCACCACCAGGAGACGGGGAGTTCTAGTCCCGCCTTAGGCATGAAAGCTGGACGGGTGACTTTGGGCCAATCACCAGGAGATGAGGAGTTCTAGTCCTGCGTTTGGCATGAAAGCCACTGGGTGACTTTGGGCCAATCACCAGGAGACGAGGAGTTCTAGTCCTGCGTTTGGCATGAAAGCCACTGGGTGACTTTGGGCCAATCACCAGGAGACGGGGAGTTCTAGTCCCGCCTTAGGCATAAAAGCCGGACGGGTGACTTTGGGCCAATCACCAGGAGACGAGGAGTTCTAGTCCTGCCTTAGGCATGAAATTCAGCTGGTTTTCTTGATTTTGAACTAGGAGACAGTGAATTCTAGTTTTAGGCACGAAAGCTGGCTGGATGACTGGTTAATAGTCCTGTTTGCGATTTCTCAGATCGTGGCTTCATTGATGGCTCAGAGTATGTGGTGAACCTTTAAAACCTGGGTGAACTCTTTCACCAGGTGACCCCGAGTTGTCCAAATATGAGCTACAAATGGATTGGGTCTTCTTTGAATGGGAAATTAGAATTATTTGTATTAGAATCTGATTGGGGATACTGGACAAGTGTTTTCCAGCCATTTAGGGCTCAGAAAGATATGCAGTTCAATCAGAAATTAAATCTTCCTTTTTCTTTTTCTCTTTTCTTCCTTCCTTTCTTCTTTTGCTTCCTTCCTTCCTTTCCTTTCCCTTTCTTTCTCCCTTCCCTTCTTCCCTCTCTCCCTTCCTTTTTCTTTCTTTCTGAACTACTATTATTAGTTTCAGTAAGGAAATTAATCCAGGAGAAAAGCAACCAAGGAGAAATTTCCTGACAGTGAGAATAGAATAGAATAGAATAGAATAGAATAGAATAGAATAGAATAGAATAGAATTTAGAAAATGAGAGTTGAATAGAATATAGAATAGAATAGAGTAGCTGTCAGCCTCCACTCCAATCCTCACATCCTTTTGTACTCTTTATATTCAGTAGTTAGATTGCAATGGGGTTTTATGTGTAATGTAAATAGCTCATGGATTCGGGTTAAGTAGAGAGGGCCCTTTAAGAGTGTCGTCTGACATGAGATCAAGGGGAGGGGAGATTGAGGCTTTGAATTCAGCAGGAATGTTAGAGCGGGCTTTCAACAGACATTGCATTCCTGAGATGATTTACAGCCAGAGACCTGCGGAAGAAGATTACCACGGGGCCCCCCCCAAGAAGGAGCTGGCATTGGGCCAGTCCTGCTGACTTCTTGGGGAGAGGAGGGACTAACGATGGGATATGGAATGTTAGCCATATTTTGTCTCGCCATATTTTGTCTCAGATCCAACTTTATACTGCTGCAGTCCGGATGTATTTAGTAAAAGTACTTTTCTTTATTTGCAAATGAAGTCAAGGTGTATTCTTTCCTAAATATAATCAGAGGCAGCCTGACAGTAGCGTAGAGTAGAATAGAATAGAATAGAATAGAATAGAATAGAATAGAATAGAATAGAATAGAATTCTTTATTGGCCAAGTGTGATTGGACACACAAGGAATTTGTCTTGGTGCATAGGCTCTCAGTGTACATAAAAGAAAAGATACCTTCATCAAGAATTCAAAGATACAACACTTAATGATAGCCATAGGGTACAAATAAGCAATCAGTGGAATGACTTGCCACAAGAAGTCGTGGGTGCTCCATCACTGGAAGTTTTCAAGAAGAGACTGAACAGCCACTTGTCTGAAGTGGTACAGGGTTTCCTAGTTGAGCAGGGGGATGGACTGGAAGATCTCCAAGGTCCCTTCCAGCTGTTATTCTACTATCCTCCTTCCCTCCCCCTCCCCCTTCCTCTTCTGACTTCAGCTTGTTCCTTGTTCCTTCCTTCCTTCTTCCCTCTCCTTCCCTCTTACCTTAAGACTTGTGGACTTCAACTCCCAGAATTCCCCAGCCAGCATGGCGGAATTCTGGCTAAGGAATTCTGGGAGTTGAAGTTCACAAGCCTTAAACTTGCCAAGTTGGGAGACCAGAGCTTTAACAAGGAAGATCCCACCCACCCCCGCTCTCCCCCGCTCCAGCTTGTCGCACAGCATTTGCCCTTTAATTCCTTAATTGATGGAGGAAGTCATTTGGGGGAATAATGAGTTCTTGCCTTCGACAAGACCAAAGTTTAACTCATAGAATCATCTATTGATACTGTCAATAGATGATTCTATTGACAGTACTGTCAAATACTGTCCTTCCTGTTAAAGACTACTTCAGCTTTAATTGCAATAATACAAGAGCAACCAATAGATTTAAACTTAATGTTAACCGCTTTAATCTAGATTGCAGAAAATATGACTTCTGTAACAGAATCATCAGTGCTTGGAATACTTTACCTGACTCTGTGAGCTCTTCCCATAATCCCAAAAGCTTTAATCAAAAACTTAGTGGACAAGAGGAATGCTGTCGATATAATTTACTTGGACTTCAGTAAAGCATTTGATAAAGCAGACCATAACCTACTAGTAGATAAAGTAGAAAAATGTGGGTTAGACAGCACCACCACCAGATGGATTCGTAACTGGCTGACCAACCGCACTCAACGTGTAGTCCTCAACGAAACTACATCCACATGGAGGGAAGTATGCAGTGGAGTACCCCAAGACTCTGTTTTAGGCCCAGTACTCTTCTTCATCAATGACTTGAACAAGGGGATAGATGGGGAACTCATCAAATTTGCAGATGACACCAAGCTGGCAGGAATAGCCAACACTCCAGAAGATAGGCTCAAATTACAGAAGGATCTTGACAGACTTGAACATTGGGCGCTATCTAACAAAATGAAAGTCAACAGTGAAAAAAGTAAGGTTCTACATTTAGGCCAAAAAAACAAAATGCACAGTTACCGGATATGTGGTACCTTGCTCAATAGTAGTAACTGTGAGGGAATCTCAGAGTCCTAGTGGACGACCATTTAAATACGAGCCAGCCGTGTGCAGCAGCTGCCAAAAAAGCCAACACAGTTCTGGGCTGCATAAACAGAGGGATAGAACCAAGAACATGTGAAGTGTTAATGCCACTTTGGTAAGGCCACACTTGGAATATTGCATTCAGTTTTGGTCCCCACGATGTAAAAAGGATGTTGAGACTCTAGAAAGAGTGCAGAGAAGAGCAACAAGATGATTAGGGGACTGGAGGCTAAAACACATGAAAAATGGTTGCAGGAACTGGGTATGTCTAGTTTAATGAAAAGAAGGACTAGGGGAGACATGATAGCCGTGTTCCAATATCTCAGGGGCTGCCACAAAGAAGAGGGAGTCGGGCTGTTCTCCAAAGCACCTGAGGGTAGAACAAGAAGCAATGGGTGGAAACTGATCAAGGAAAGAAGCAACTTAGAACTAAGGAGAAATTTCCTGACAGTTAGAACAATCAATCAGTGGAACGACTTGCCTGCAGAAGTTGTGAATGCTCCAACACTGGAAATTTTTAAGAAAATGTTGGATAACCATTTGTCTGAAATGGTGTAGGGTTTCCTGCCTGGGCAGGGGGTTGGACTAGAAGACCTCCAAGATCCCTTCCAACTCTGATATTACTATTATTATTATTATTATTATTATTATTATTATTATTATTATTATTATTATTATTATTATTACTTTCTACTATTGACCTCACCCCATTCCTAAGAGGACCATAAGGGGCGTGCATAAGAGCACAAACGTGCCTACCGTTCCTGTCCTATTGTTTTTCTTTTTCTTCTTATATATATATATGCTTATACTTCCTTATATTTCCTCATATATATGTTTATCTACTATATAATCTTTTGTGTGATGCTTATGTATATTGTTGTGACAAATAAAATAAATAAATAAGTTCGCGCACATTTTGGTTCCTGGTTCTGCTGTTTTATTTTTTTGGATTTGTACAGCGATATTTTACAGAATGCATTAATGCAGTTTGATGTACCCCCAAACCCTGTCACCGAGATCGACCGATTGTAACGCAAGTGTATAAAATGAGACCAAATTATTCGTATTATTTCTTTTTAAAAAGAAAAGAATGAAACCCCCCCACAACCCCATCCAGCGTTTGCCCCGATCTCCCTTCTTTCACAATTCTTAAACCGTACCGGATTTCAGTTTTGTCGAAAAGAAAGGCACTGTGAAAGACATCAAAAAAATAATATCCCCAAACAAACATTATACATATATATTTATATTTATATATATCTATATATATCTATATACAGACTGGGGAAAAAAAATACACTTTTATATTATTTTAAATTCCTTCTGCAGCTTTAGTTTTTGTTTTTTTAATACACGCTTTTTTTTTGTAAATTGTAAACCTTCACTTGCAAAAAAATACAAATACACACTCAATGCTCTTAGACAAAATATTTTCTCACCAAGACGGATGCAGAATATTTTTATTTTTTTAAAATATCTTGTTAAGTGCTCCTTTTTTTCCGCAATGGAGGCTCCCATCAGCTCTCTGCCTGCAGAGACTAAACACGAGACTTCAATGCATTTATACATATACATATATATGTATATATCATAACTTTTAAAGGCACACACACATATATATATATGTGTGTGTGTATTCATTTATATATATATATATATATATGTCATATATATATATATATATATATACATATACATACATACATACATACATATATATATATATATATATATATATATATATATATATATATATATGTTTTCTGAGGTTTTCGCGGGTGTTTGTATGTAGGTCTTTGGTTATTTGGGTTTTCTCCCGCGTAAAATTGGAAGTGTCTTGGCGGCGTTTCGACGAAGTCTCATTTGTCATCTTCAGGCTTCAGCTTCTGCTCCTGGGAGCTTCCCAGAAGCAGGCTGAAGCCTGAAGATGACGAATGAGACTTCGCCGAAATGTCGCCAAGACACTTCCAATTTTACGCGAGAAAACCCGAACAACCAAAGACCTATATATATATATATATATATATATATATATATATATATATATATATATATATATATACACACACACACACATATATATATATATATGTACACATACATACACACACATATATTTATATATATTTCGTGTATATTCATCTATTTACAATTCTGCCATAAATTCCTTCACCTTTGGTTAGAAAGTTTGAAAGCCCCCTCCCCTTTCGTATCCCTTATACCAGGGGTCTCCAACCTTGGCAACTTTCAGACTCGTGGACTTCAACTCCCAGAATTCCTCAGCCAGCTTTGCTTACTCTCTTGTAATCCCTTCCTCTGCAGTCTCTCCACTTTGGGGGGGGTAAGAGAAAAAGAAACAGACACGTCTGGCTGAGGAACTCTGGGAGTTGAAGTCCACAAGTCTGAAAGTTGCCAAGGTTGGAGACCCCTGCCTTATGCAATCTCTTTCTCTGTTGTGAAACACACACATACACACTCCTTTGCATAAAAAGATATACACTTTTGCTTGCTCCCGTAAAACGATATACATTCCTCAATATTTTTTTGGGAGGGGGAGGGACGAGATTGTTCAACATTCTCTCGCACGGACATTGTTAAGAAAAAGTCACTGACCCTCTCTTCTGTTTGCACGTACACACACACACACACACACGCACAAACACACACACACGCACAAGTCGTCCGATGGTGAAGTTTACACAACTTAGGGGAACAAAACCGATCAACGTAAACTGAACGTAAAACATGTGTCTGTTCTCGCATCCCATCTTGTCCTTCGTTCCGGGCTTCTAGAGGCACTCCGATGTGTTACGACAACAACAACAACACAAACAGCAAGAACGACAACGGGGTTTTTTGTTTTTTTCCCTAAAGTGATCGAAGCGTCCTTTTGCACATCCTGGCCCGCCCTTTTTCCGGAAGAAGCCTCTTGGCTACGTCCGCCGTTTCACGCCGCTAGTCCTCAACATGCCTTGGAGAGTTCCGGGGGAGCGTCGACGGGCGACAGGCGGTACTGCACCTTGGTGTTTGTGATGGCGCCGTGTTTCTGCCGGAGGTGCAGGCGGAGTTGGCTCTTGTGTCGGAAGTGCAAGTTGCACTTTTCACACTGGAGGGGAAAAAAGAGGCCATTGAAGTGGATTGCAACGTCAGTTGTGTCATTTGTCGGGAGCCACAGATACCGAGAAAGGAAAGGGGGAAACGCTTGAAACGAATTTTTTTTTTAAAAAAAACAAAAACAGATTTCTCCCCCATTTTTCCCCCCTTCCCTCCCAGAAAACCCCCTTCCCCCCTCCCTTCCCCCCCCTGGTTTCCCGGGTCAATCACAAGGTATTGTTATACATAAACCAAACATAGAGTAAAATTTTTCCCTTCCAATCCAATTAACCTCATCCAAATCTTTTCCTCTCCCAACCCCCTCCCCATTACATAAAATAATACTTCCTAACTATTCAAAGGCGATCTGATATTTCTTAATCTGATATCTGTTTTGTAGATAATCAATCCATTTTTTCCATTCAATTAAATATCTTTCCTGCGTATTGTCTTTTAAAAAAGCTGAGATTTTAGCCATCTCAGCCAAATTAATGACTTTCAGTATCCATTCTTCTATTGTAGGTACCTCTTCTTTCTTCCAGTATTGTCCAATCAACAGTCTTGCTGCTGTTATTAAATTCAGAATCAATTTAGTCTCAATCCCTGTACAATCCGTTATAATTCCCAAAAGGAAAAATTGCGGCAGGAACTTTATCTTCTTCTTCAGGACATTTTGAATAATCCACCAAATTCTTATCCAAAAGGCCTTAATTTTCTTGCAAGTCCACCAAATATGAAAATATGTAGCGTCATCACAACCACACCTCCAACATTTCGCTTGGATATCAGGATACATACATGATAATTTTTTGGGATCTAAGTGCCATCTATAAAACATCTTATAAAAATTTTCCCTTAAGTTCTGTGCTTGTGTAAAGGTGAAGGGTTTTTGTGTGTGTGTGTGTGTGTGTGTGTTGTTATGCAAACGGACACAGCAAAGGAGGGAGTTTTTGCTTACATGGTAGGGTTTTTCTCCGGTATGGATTCTCAAGTGACTCTTGAGGGTCTGCAGGTGTCGGAAACGAGTGCCACAGATTTCGCACGGATACGGCTTCTCCCCGGTGTGGATGAGCACGTGTGCTCGGAGGTGAGCCACCTGGGAAAGGCAGAGGAGAGTCAGACGGGTATCCTGGGGGCCATTTTTCCCCTCCCCTCCGAACCCTCGTGAAAAAAAGTTTATAGACAGTGGGAGCCGAGAGCAAATGGATCACTTGATCCACATTTTGGCCCTTTCAAACATATTAAAATGGATGGCAGAGACTGACCCGGTGGGCCATTTGGCCGTTCTCTTTTTGTTTTCTTTTCAATGTATTATTATTATTATTATTATCTCTTTTATTCATTAAACATGAAACTCAAGTCAACTGAACATTCAGAAATGCGTCACAAATACCATTGACTGGTGCTAATGGTTGATACGGGTTGCTGCCAGCATCCTAGGTATCAACCAAGTACCTTCTTAAGATGTACGATGTTCCAAGTAGCCCAGTTTTTTGCAGTTCCGCTGGTGTTATTGAAGGAAGCTGCAATTTGTTGATGGTTTTTTTATTATTATTATTTTACTTTATCTTTCCTTCTTTGTCTATCTGTCTGTCTATATCTATGCATTATTTATCTAAGTCTCTATCTGTCATTATCATCATCTATTCATCCATCCATTTACTTATGATCTATCAATCAATTTTATCTATCAGCTATTAACTATCATCAATCAACCACTTACCATATATCTGTTATCTATTTATAGTATCATCAATTGTATCTATGTATCAATATTTATAATCTATTAATCAATCTACTGTCTATCTGTCTGTCTGTCTGTCTGTCTGTCTATCTATCTATCTATCTATTTATCTATCTATCTATCAATCATCTATCATCTCTATCTCACTATCATATCTATCTATCTATTCTATCATCTATGCATCTATCTATCTTATATCTACCATCTATCTACTAGTATCTCTCTCTCTCTCTCTCTCTCTCTCTCTATTCTATCATCTATGCTATCTATCTATCTTATATCTATCATCTACCTATCTACTAGTATCTATCTATATTTATTTTAATTTCTTTTAATTGTACATATTTTGTATTTTATTCCGGCTGTACACCGCCCTGAGTCCTTTGGGAGAAGGGCGGTATAAAAATTTAATAAAATAAAATAAATAAATAAATCATCTATCTATCTATCTATCTATCTATCTATCTATCTATCTATCTATCTATCTATCTATCTATCTATCTATCTATCTATCTATCTATCTATCTATCTATCTACCTACCTACCTACCTACCTACCTACCTACCTACCTATCTATCATCTATCTATCTATCTATCTATCTATCTATCTATCTATCTATCTATCTATCTATCTATCTATCTATCTATCTTCATCTATCTGTCCATCCATATCTATCTATCTATCTATCTATCTATCTATCTATCTATCTATCTATCTATCTATCTATCTATCTATCTATCTATCTCCCTCTCTCTCATCTCTATCTATTGTCTGTCCTTCTGTCTGTCTATCAATCATATTTATATATCTATCTATTCTATCATCTATGCATCTATCTATCGTATCTCTATCATCTATCTATCTATCTATCTATCTATCTATCTATCTATCTATCTATCTATCTATCTCTCTATCTCTATCATCTCCCTCCCTCTCTCTCATCTCTATCTATCCTGTCTGTCTGTCTGTCTGTCTGTCTGTCTGTCTATCTATCTATCTATCTATCTATCTATCTATCTATCTATCATCTATCTATCTATCTATCTATCTATCTATCTATCTATCTATCTATCATCTAAATTTTAGAAATTTAGAAACAACCAATCTCCCTCATATTCCTCTAACTCATTCTCAAACGTGACATTTTGGAAAGTTCTTCCTTCATTGCAGCCGCCTTCTTGATGTCTTTGAGCTGAGGAAGCCTCCGCAGCTCCTACCGCATCTCACAAGAGTGGGGGGACAACAGTAGGCCCACTCTTTAAAAAAAAAAAAAAAGGTTTAAAGATTTGTTCAGAGGCGGGTCAAATATCTTTGGACGCCGAGAGACACCAACCTGTACGAAGCGGGCTCCGCAAGTTTCACATTTGTAAGGCTTCTCCCCAGAGTGGATCCGCGTATGAGTCTTGAGGTTGGCTGGACGGTTGAACTGCGCCCCGCAGATGCCGCAACGGTAGGGCTTCTCACCTGTGGTGACCAACAAAAACGGCACATTTTTAGCATCACAAAGTTATTTGCACCCAAACAAACAACAAAGCTTTGAATCAAGATTCAACTCCCAGAATTCCCCATCCAGTATGGATGAACTTCAAGGAAAATTACATCCACTACGTTCCCTCAGTCTATTAATATGGCCTCTTGGTCCCCAAAACAGCAGTAAGATTTGTTTAAGACTGTTTCTTAACCTCCGCAACGTTAAGAGGGATGGACTTCAACTCCCAGAATTCCCCAGCCAGCTGGGTGGGGAATTCTGGGACTTGAAGTCCACTCCTCTTAAAGTTGTCCAGATTGAGAAAAACGGCTCTACAAAACTCACAAATTTGGCATCCCCTTCTAATAACACCTTTTTCAAAGTTTAGGCCATCTAATCCTCACGGGATACCACAAACATTGGATCCCCAGAGTCGTCTAGGATTAACTTTCCTCAAGACTTCAACTCCCAGGATTCCAAAGGTTTTCCTAGCTGAGGCTGCTGGGAGTTGAAGTCCCACGTGTCCAGATTTTTCCCAGCCGAGTTGGCCAAAGTTTCAACAGGGCCAATTACGACTCCATTTTGTTCTATTCAAGCCAATATTTGAGGGTCTCAGGGGGGTCACAGATCCCAGAGTGCTCTACGACAGGGGTCTCCAACCTTGGCAACTTGAAGACTTGTGGACTTCAACTCCCAGAATCCCTCAGCCAGCCGTGTCTGTTTCTTTTTCTCTTACCCGCCAAAGTGGAGAGATTGCAAAGGAAGGGATTGCAAAAGAGTAAGCAAAGCTGGCTGAGGAATTCTGGGAGTTGAAGTCTACAAGTCTTCCAGTTGCCAAGGTTGGAGACCCCTGCTCTACAAAATATATGGCTCAACTCCCCCACCCCCAAAAAAAGTCCTATACTCCAGGCTGTTTCTAAGGAAGGAGATGAAATTTCCTGGAATCCCCTGCCAGAGACCCATAATTGACTCAGAGGGGGCTGTTGAAAGACCCCTCCTCAATTCCCGGGAGCAAACTATGGCCCTTTTCTGGCATGCGTGAGATATCTCCCCCCCTCACCCATCACATGTATCACAGGAGTGGAGTTTGCAACCCACAACTGTGGCATATACTGCTTTGTCTATTTTATAGGTAGTCCTCGATTTACAACGATCTGTTTAGTGTCCACTTGAAGTTACAACGGCACTGAAGAAAGCGACCTGTGACCTTTTTTTCACCCTTACGACCCTTGCAGCATTCCTATAATCGCATGGTCAAAATTCAGCCGTTCAGCAACTGACTCGTATTTACGACGGTCGCAGTGTTCCGGGGTCACGTGATCCCCTTTAGCGACCTTCTGACTGGCAAACCCAACGGGGGGAAGCCAGATTCACTTAACAACCGTGTGACTCACTTAAGAACTGCAGTGATTCACTCAACAACTGCGGCAAGAAAGCTCGCAAAATGAGGCAAACTTCACTTTATCGACTGTGGCTCGGTTATCAACGGAAATTTGGGGTTTGAGTTTGGCAATAACTTGAGGACTACCTGCCCTCCATTCCATTTTGACACTGGAATGTCTGCTTTCTGATGGCAGCTACAGGAGTCCTCGACTTACGACCATAATTGGGACCAGATTTTCCATCGTAAGCAAATCATCATTTCGGCCTGATCCATTTTCATGACATTTTTACCATGGTCATTAAGCAAATCATGTGGTCGTTAAGTGAATCTGGCTCCTCCTTTGACTTCGCTTGGGTTGCCAAGTGCCTGGATTTTGATCACAAACGCCTGCAGTTGCTATGATGGTCGTAAGTGTGAGGACTGGTCCCAAGTCACTTTTCAGCCATCGTTAACTTTGAATCCCCAATAAATGAATGGTCATAAGAACAAAGATTGGTTGTAAGTGCAAGGTTTGGTCCTAAGTCACTTTTAAGCGCTGTTGTAACTTTGGTCGCTAAATGAACGGACGTAAATGCGAGGACTGGTCCCAAGTCCCTTTTCTCACTGCTGTCGTAACTTTGAATGCTCGCTAAATGAATGGTCGTAAGTGCAAAGATTGGTCGTAAGCACAAGGCTTGGTCCTAAGTCACTTTTTTCCAGTGCTGTTTAGTAACTTTGGTCACTAAATGAATGGCCTTAAGTGTGAGGACTGGTCCCGGGTCACATTTTTCAGCGCCCTCACCACTTTGGTCACTAAGCAGCTGTTTGCGAGTGGGAGGACGGGTCCTCAATCACTTTTTTCAGCGCCGTCGTAACTTCAAACGGTCGCTAAGCAAATGGTCGTAAGTCGAGGACTTCTTGCAAGTGGCCATATTTATTTTATTTCTTTGCTGCCATGGCGGTCTGCTGCCTGTGGATTGGGGCCCTTCAACCCTCCCCTCCTCTCTACTACATTCAACGGCACTCCGGAGACCCGCAGTTACGCGCCAGCCCGTCTCCCGTGCTCCCCCGGAGGGGGACGTTGTACCTGTGTGCACAGTTTTGTGACTGGCTAGGTTCCCCTTGTAGCGAAACGAGGCCTGGCAACGGTCACACTTGTAGGGTTTGTCACTGTGCGTTTGCAGGGAATGTTTCTTGAACGCGGCCTCTTCCGAGAACGGGCACTGGCATTCTTTGCAGAAAAAAGACCGGGTTTCTGTCGGAGAGGAAGAGGAGGGGACGCGGGTGAGAATCGCGCAGCACCGCGTTATGCCGGGACACCCTCAAACCAGGCAACCCCGCTCGCCTCACCTCGTCACCAAAAAGCAAGCCAGGATTAGCCGGCGTCCAGTTTTGCACCGCAGACGCGAGGTCGATCATAGACACGAGATCGATCTTAATTAATCCTGGTTTGTTTGGGGTGCCCGAGGGCGAGGGGCACCTCCAACCCGTAGCTGTCCCAGTCACAAACTCGGTTAAGGCGCGTGGTGAGAATGCAGAAACTGTTTGTACAGCACCATGTGACGGAACAGCACCAATAAATGTTGGGGTATAATATTATCTAATATAAAATGGAATATAATAATACAGGTAGTCCTCGACTTACGACCACAATGGAGCCCAACATTTCTGTTGCTAAGCGAGACATTTGTGAAGAGGGTTTTGATCCATTTTACGACCTTCCTTGACAAAGCTGTTACGTGAATCGCTGCGGTTGTTAAGCTAGAAACCTGGTTGTTAAGGGAATCGGGCTTCCCCATTGACTGTGCTCGTCAGATGGTCGCAAAAGGAGATCAGAGACGCCTGGACACTGCAACCGTCATAAGTATGAACCAGTTGCCAAGCATCTGAATTTTGATCACGTGACCCTGGGGATGCTACAAATGCCGTAAGTGTGAAAAATGGTCATAAGTCATTATTTTCAGCGCCACTATATCTTTCAACGGTCACTAAATGAATTACTGTAAATCAAGGACTACCATTATATTAATATTCTTCAAGCTACAGCCAAATCATACGGAAAGAGCAAGATTTCTGTATCTAATTTTACATACAGGTTTTCCTCGATTTACGACCACAATGGAGCTCAAAATTACTGTCGCTAAGCAAGACAGTTGCTAAGTGAGTTCCGCTCCCTCTTATGAACTCTCTTGCCACTGTTCTTAAGTGAATCACCGCAGAAGTCAGACGGTTGCAGAAGGGGATCACATGACCCCAGAATGCTGGAATCGTCATAAATATGAGTTGCGAGCCACTTTGTGGCCCTTTTTGCCATGGTTGTTAAGCGAATCACTGCAGTCCTTAAAGGAATCAGAAATGAACCTGGCTTCCCCCATTGCCTCTGACGGTCGGAAGCCATCTGGAACGGTCGCAAATGGCGATCATGTGACCCCAGGACTCAGCAACTGTCATAAATACATTCATAATGCCAAGCAGTTAAAATTTCGTTCATGTGACTATGGGGCTGCTGCAATGGCCATAAGTATGAGATCCAGTCATATGTGCAACGCCCTGTCATAATCATGAGATCCAGTCATAAATCGCTATTTTTGGAACTCTGGAACTTAAAACGGTCTTCTAAACAAATGGTTGTAATTCGAGGACTACCTGCATTAAACTGACCCCGTCTGCAACAGACGAGCCTCCCTCGCTCAGCAGAGTCTATCTTTAAGCACAAATTAGCTTCCGCCTGCTCCGTATATCTAGGCAAGGAGTCAAGCCATCCTTTAACCCAGAGGTTCCCAATCTTTTTCGCCCGCGGCTCCCCCAGAAATCCGACCTGCAACTGCGCATGCGCACCAGACGCGCCCGCAGCTCCCCCGGAAATCTGACCTGCAACTGCGCATGCGCACCAGACGCCCCAGAAATGGCGCATCAGCGCCGGACCCAGCGGGCGCAGATATTCCGCGGCGCCCCCATGACGATAGCGCGGCTCCCTGGGGAGCCGCGGCTCACAGTTTGGGAATCACTGCTTTAACCAACATGGAAGAACGCCCCGAAAAGCATCAACATTTTTTTCTGGACTTACCACAACTGGAATCTGAATATTCCGACTGGGTTTCACCCATTTCTTCTCCGAAGTTGGATCCCGAGGTATGAAGGCACATTTCCGAATGCTGCGGGGATCGAGAACCGCACGAGCTGCACTTGGATGAATGCAGGTACAACGGCGACTGGTCCTCGCTGCTCCGAGGAGAACCATCAAGTGATCTAAAGAGCAAGAAACTGGGTTAAGACTAACCTCCACTTGTGGGAAACTGCCCTTTGATTCATCTGGGGCTGAGTTAAACCACAGATTCTTACTCTGCTATTGCTCGACTCGACGATCGCATTTGGCCGGAGCTTCTTCAAGTGAATTTGGCAACCACAAAGGGTCCCTGAGGCCTGTTCAAAGTTTCCATGAAGTTAACTATATAAATATTTTAATACGTCTCGGTTTTACAGATAATTCTTAACTTAACTTAACAATCGAGCCCAAAATTTCTCCTGCCAAGCAAGACAGACGTTATCTGAATTTTGCCCCATTTTACGAACATTCTTGCCACCGTCGTTAAGTGAATCACTGCAGTTGTTAAGTTGGTAACACGGTTGTTAAGTGAATCTGGCTTGCCCACTGACTTTGCCTGTCAGAAGCTCGCAAAAGGGAATCACACGACCCCCCATGGACACTGCAACCGTCATAAATATGAGCCAGTTACCAAGGGCCTAAATTCTGATCACGTGACCACAGGGAGACTGCAACGGCCGTAAGTGTGAAAAACCATCATAAGTCACTTTTTCAGTGTAACTTTTAACGGTCACTAAATAAGGACCACCCATAATTTCTAGCACAGTAAATATTGATAGATATAATACACCTTAGCCAAACGCTTTGGGTTCCTCAATCATTTTTAAGATAAAGGAATCCCGGGAATGTTTGAGAACTGTTGGGTTACGCCACAAACCAAGATGTACAAACCAATATTTGTCCTGTTACAACTCACTAAGGTTTGTATCCCTGTTAATCAAACTGCCTGAAGTGTAGATTTAGCAACAGGTTGCTGGTTTTAATATGCTGGCCAATGGCAAGCCATCCAGGGACTCTGTTCAAGCCTATGTGCCCTCCAGACACCCCAAATTAACCCAGTTACTACAAACAAACAGTTGTACACCGAACCCTAAACCCAGTAAGCAGGGCTGAGTTCACACAACTCCTAAGCCTAAGTTCACACAATGCTAAAACTCATTTAGCATCTCTCACGATTACAGGCATTTGCTCTCTAGCTGACCCGGGGACAGGGGTGCTGTGAAAATACAACTATAGCATGACAGAGGAAGTTCTGGCCGGCTTCACAACAGCCAGACACAATTAAATTCATGGAGCTATCAGAATCTGGAAGATTTCCCCCCCCTCACGATTTACCCATAGCTAAAATGACTTTAAGTAGGTACTAGATAACCTGTGCCCTGTTCAGTAAGTGTTTCAAAATATTTCCTAACCTAAACAAGAAAACAGAATAACCAAGAGCTTGCCTTCCTTCCTTCCTTCCTTCCTTCCTTCCTTCCTTCCTTCCTTCCTTCCTTCCTTCCTTCCTTCCTTTTTCCCTTCCTTTCTTCTTCCCTTCCCTGCTCTTCCCTGCCCTGCCCTGCTGGTAGGGAAGTGGTTTTTGGTGGAAGACCGAGGAAGGGATTACTAGAATGGCTGGGAAACTGTCATGGAACATCAAAGCTGAAAATCATATGATTGTGGCAACAGCCCAGTAGGGCAGCAACTTCCACAACTTCTCCAAATGTCATCCCTCGGGAATCATGGATCCCAAATTTTGAATGTATTCTGTAAGCTAGTCCATTCAAGGTACCTTGGTTCAAAAATAGTTGCCTTGCGACTCACCGTTTCCCCTCAATTAAAGGTCAGAACGAGTTTAGCAGTGTATAGATTACACTGACTCTCAAGAAAAGCACTTCTGGAGGGTACAGGGTTGGGAAGAGATAGTTGGATTAAATTAATTCAGCGTTTCTCAACTGCAGCAACTCAAAAACGTGCAGACTTCACCTCCTAAAATGGTGGCTGGCTGGGGAATTCTGGGAATTGAAGTCCACACCTCTTCAAGTTGCTAAAGTTGTAAAACACGGCCCTCACTCATAATATATTTTAGCACCCAGTGGTCAGTAAGCTCAGACCAGGTGAGAATTTGGATGAGACACCACTAGTAAAATCCAGATCTACACGTACATGCAGACCAACACGCACAACCACTACTGACACAAGAAGGAACCGGTCCATACCTGTTAAGAATATTGTTTAGGCGGCTCGCTTGCGGGATAGTTGAGTCTTCCCCATTGATGTTGAGCTTGGTTGGGGACTGCACATCCATGTTCTCGGGCTCCAGGGACTGCTGACATGTCAACGAGGGGACGTACGGCTGCGGGGAGAGCGTCCCAGCCTCGGAGTGTTCCGGCACATCCTCCTTGGCGTTCTGGTTGAGCGAATTGAGCACAATAAACTTGTACTTCTTCCAGTTGCAGGCCTTGGGATCAGTGGGACTCTTCGTGGAAGTTGCGCTCGGGCCGATACAGGCGTTCTTACTGCTGCTGGACTCGGTTGGCGAGTTGGGTTGGCAGTCCGACTTTTGGGGGCTCTGAGGACTGGTCACCACTTTCCGGTTCATGGGCGCATTGGTGGGCTCGAACCGCTTGGCTTCGGCGGCGGGCTTTTCTTCTTCCTTGCTTGTTTTGTTGCACCCAAAATAGGCGCTGTTGTGAGTCAGAGGGGGTGCAGGGTCAGGACCCGTAGCGGCGCTGTAGCGGACATCAGTTTTGTTCTCCTTGTCTGTCTCTTCCTTTGGAGAGTAGACAGCGGGGCGGCACAAGCTGGGCGAGATATTCGCCACCGCCCTGGTAAACTCAGAAGCGCTACTTCGAGACACGCTGCAGGGTGTTGCACGTTCTCGTGAAAAGAGGTGCCCTCTCGACGCCTCTGAGATGGACATCCTTGCGTCTCGTAGTTCTTCATCCGAGTAGAGGTACCCGCCGATGGGCACAGTGTTGTAGCTAGTGTAGGAAATGGGGGATCCCGACACGCTGCTGTACAAACCGGGCATGAAGGCTCTCCCGTCGCAAATGGGGCCGTTCCGAAGAGGTAAGCTGCTTTCTGAGATATCTCGGCTCCTGTAAGCCATCATGTTTGGTTGGTTGAGCATCTGGTTGGCTAGAAAGTCTTCCCGGGAGGTCTTGGCAGCCGAGATCATTTCGGTTTCACTGAAGCCAGAGAAAAAGGGACGTTACAATGCAGGTTAAGTTCCTCGACTTTACGACCGTCACGGAGCCCAAAACTTCCACCGCTAAGCAAAATCATTATGAAGTTAATTTTGCCCCCCATTTTACGACCTTTTTCTGCCACAGATGTTAAGTGAATCACTGCACTGGTTAAGTTAGGAACATGGTTGTTAAGTGAATCTGGATTCCCCATTGACTCTGCTGACCCCGGGACACTGCAACCGTCCTAAATATGAGACAATTGACAAGCGTCTGAATTTTGACCATGTGACCGTGGGGATGCTGCAAGGGTCATAGGTGTGAAAAATGGCCCTACGTCGCTTTTTCAGTGTTGTTGTAACTTTGGTCACTAAACAAATAGTTGTTAAATCAAGGACTACCTCTAACTTATTCCCTCCTGGTTGGTTGAAATAGAGGTAATCTTTAGTTTACGACCAGAGGTGTGCTTCACATACTGTTACTACCGATTTGCCCAGTACCGGAAATGTGAGCACTTCGCTTCCACGCACCATCCAAACATGCGTACGGCATCGAAAACACAGCGATATAGGATGGGATTGCGCCCGGGCAAGTGGGTCCACCCGCAGATCACTACTCCTGGTTTGGCTAAACTGGGCCAAATCGGCTGAATACCGCCTTTGCTTACGACTGTAATGGGCCCTGCCTGTTGCGGTCATTAAATTGTGACGGTACACAAAACAGATCAGCCACATGACCAATTTTGTGACCTTTTTTTGTGGCGGTCACTAAGCAAAATCTGCACTGGGGAAGTAAGCCCAGTTTGTTCACCGTAGGTTGGTTTTGCCAAAAACCAGAAGTAAACACCAATTTTCAGCCAAAACATGGTCAGCTGAGAACGGAACAAATGCAGACCAATTGTGGTCACCTACCATGGGGTGGGAGGTCTCTTGGAACCTTAGAATGGGGTCAACCCCCCCAGGGAATTCCGCCGTAACTCCAAACGGTCATTAAGCAACTATATCTACACTCATATCTACACAGCTCATGTTTGACATACGACTACGATTGAGCTTCTGTTGTTCAGTGAGACAGTTTGGTGAAAATCTATTCTTGCCACCGCTGTTAAGCGAACCCCTCCACACGGTCGTTAAGTGAATCCCCACTGACTTGGCACGTCAGGTGGCCGAAAAGGGGACCACGTGACCCTGGAACACTGCAACCGTCGTTAAATACGAGTCAGTTGCCAAATTGTGATCACACGACCACAGGGAGGCTGCAACGATCGTAGATGTGGGGAAATGGTCATAAGTCACTTTTTTTCAGTGCCGTTGTAACTTTGAAAGGTCACTAAACGAACTGTTGTAAGTCAAGAACGACCTGTGTCTACACTACATTTGTACTTTCTTAACAATATTCATCAAACGTCCAGCAGAGGGCAGCACCTTAACATAATAACAGAGTTGGAAGGGACCTTGGAGGTCTTCTAGTCCAACCCCCTGCCCAGGCAGGAAACCCTACACCATTTCAGACAGATGGTTATCCAACATTTTGTTAAAAATTTCCAGTGTTGGAGCATTCACAACTTCTGCAGGAACTCGTTCCGCTTATTAATTGTTCCAACTGTCAGGAAATTTCTCCTTAGTTCTAAGTTGCATCTCTCTTTGATTAGTTTCCACCCATTGCTTCTTGTCCTGCTTTCAGGTGCTTTGGAGAATAGTTTGATTCCCTCTTGAGATATTGGAACACTGCTATCCTGTCTCCCCTTTTCCTTTTTATTAAACTAGACCTACCCAGTTCTTGCAACCGTTCTTCATATGTTTTATCCTCCAGTCCCCTAATCATCTTTGTTGCTCTTCTCTGCACTCTATCTAGAGTCTCAGCATCTTTTTTACATCGTGGCGACCAAAACTGAATGCAATATTCCAAGTGTGGCCTTACCAAGGCATTATAAAGTGGTACTAGCACTTCACGTGATCTTGATTCTATCCCTCTGCACCTAACTGACTTTGGAAGCTCTCCAATAGCTAAGATGAGTTAAACCTGGTTTAATCCTGGGATGGGAGATTTTGCCCTCAAAGTTGGTGGCTGTGGAATCTCTAGTAGACTCCCAGCGCTTTCTAATACCCAGATTTCCCTTAGGTTAGTGTATCTCAACCGTGCTCCCTTGAAGATGGGTGGACTTCAACTCCCAGAATTCCCCAGCCAGTATGGGTGAACTTCAAGGTAAATTACATCCACAGCATTCCCTCAATCTACTAATCTCGTCTCTTGGTCCCAAAAAGAGCAGTAAGATTTGTCTAAGACAGTGTTTCTCAACCTTAATTCTGGGAGTGGAAGCCTACACGTCTTCAAGGGGCCACGGTTGAGAAACACTGCCTTAAATTCATAATCGTTTAACAACCCGATAATCCCTTGCTGGATGGAGTCTGGCCAACTGAATGGAGTTGAGTGCTTACTGGCCAGATGCCTTTCCTGTCGCCAATGAGGAGTTGTTTTTTCAGCAGATATATTCTCATTGTGCCCAGAAAGGGAAATATCTGCCTCTACCTAGGATCGAACTCACAGCCTCCGGATTGTGAGGGGAGAGCTCCACCTTTAGGCTATGCCCCACTCAGTGAAGGGAATCACCATCATCATCTTTTAATGACCCCATAATCCCTTGCGGGGTGGAGTTCTGGGCAACTGAATGGAGCTGAGTGTTTAATGGCCAGATGCCTTTCCTGTCGCCAATGCGGAGTTTTGTTCGGCAGATATATTCTCATCGTGCCGAGAGAGAAATATCTGCCTCTACCTAGGATCGAACTCACAGCCTCCGGATAGCGAGGCGAGAGCTCCACCACACCACTCATGAAGCACCGCCTTAAGTTGCTGGGAATTAATCCTAGAAATTAGGAGATGGATGAAGAAGACAACTGTCGTGTCCCACTCCTCCGCTGACGGCCGGGTTGGGGAAGTCCGTATCAAGTGTGCCTCAGCAGTTCTGCCAAAGTCCTAGCAAAGTTCTCAAGGCAGGCAGGAGACCAGGAAGTGACTTCAGCAATATAAGGTAGACTTTGCCTGACTCAGAGAATGCCAGAAAGCAGATCCTTTATATAGGCCATGGGGTGTGGCTCCATGACTCAGCACTTATCCAGGCCTGCCCCTCCCTTCCTTTTGCTGACGTCGCCTATCAATTCTCCTGAAGCGAGGATCTCTCCAGGCTCCAGCTGTTGGTAATTCACATTCCTCAGGCTCACATGCTGTGTGGGAGGGGGAGGGGTCTAGTTGCTCTGTTTGCCTGGGCATGGAGCCAGGGCTGGGGGCTGGAGGCACGTCAGGCCCTTCTTCTTGCTCGGCCTGTCTGGGCATGGTGCCAGGGCTGGGGCCTTGAGGCATGCCAGGACATTCCTCAGCGTTCGGCAGGCCACATGGCAGCTCCACCCACTTTATACCCTGCGCACGCTTATCTTTTCGTCGCTGCCTCGGATCAATCCAGGATTGATCGTCAGCAGCTGGGACTTGAGGCGTTGCCAGGGAGGGTGAGGGAGAGGGAGGCCTTGTCAGCTCCTCCACCTGGCCTGCAGCTGGAACCTGGGGCCGTGCCAAAGAGGAGGGTCCTGGAGAGGAAGGCCTTGCTGGCTCTTCCCCCTCACTCTCCGAGTCACTCTCCTCCATGAAGACAGGCTGGGGGGGGGGAGTCACAACAGATGAGAAATCCCCCCTCGTCAGAAAGATACGGGATGCCACATTCGAATCCCACCTCGGGTCTACTCCTGCTTCTGTCACGAGCCTTACCTGGAATTCAGCAGCCTCCGGCAGGTGTCCACCACATGTTCCATCTGCAGATAGAGGGCTGTGGCCATCACCGCCAGGATATTACTTTCCCGTAGGTTGAGACGAGAGGTGTACATAAAATCCAGGAGGATCCCGAATCCTTCAGGACTGATCTCCGGGTTTAAGTTCAGGACAGACAGATTGCACTTCAGCTGGTCGGTGAAGATGCTGTAGAAAAGGCCACTGTGGAGAAGCCAAAGGGACAATTCTGGTCAGCACGATATTAAAAAAAAAGAAAATGCTGAGATTCCGAGAAAGGATGCAGAGAAGAGCAACCAAGAGGATTGGGGGACTGGAGGATAAAACATAGGAAGAACGGTTGCAGGAATTGGGACTGTCTAGTCCAGGGGTCTGCAAACTTGGCTCTTTTAAGACTTGTGGACTTCAACTCCCAGAGTCCCTCAACCAGCAAAGCTGGCTGAGGAACTCTGGGAGTTGAAGTCCACATGTCTTAAAAGAGCCAAGTTTGCAGACCCCTGATCTGGAGAAAAAGCTACAACTCACAACTTCTAGAGGGGGGGAAAAAACTTCATGCTTGAAAGTTTTAGTTTAATTCATCAAGTCTTAAAAAGAGCCAAGTTTGCAGACCCTGGTCTAGTCTAATAAAAAGAAGAAATGGGGGGGACATGATAGCAGTGCTCCAATATTTGAGGGGCTGCCCCAAAGAAGAGGGGGTCCACTTATTTTCCAAAGCACCTGAGGGCAGGACAAGAAGCAATGGGTGGAAACTAATCAAGGAGAGAAGCAACCTGGAATTAAGGAGAAATTTTCTGACAGTTATAGAACAATTAACCAGTGGAACAGCTTGCCACTAGAACTTGTGGTTGCTCCATCACTGGAGGCTTTTAAGAAGAGACTGGACAGACATTTCTTTGAGCTAGTACAGGGTCTCCTACTCGACAGGGGGTTGGACTAGAGGACCTCTGAGATCCCTTGCAGTCCTGTGATTTTGGAAGGGAGGGAGGGAGGGAGGGAGGGAGGAAGGAAGGGAGGGAGGGAGGGAGGGAGGGAGGAAGGGGATGGAAACTAATCAAGGAGAGAAGCAACCTGGAATTAAGGAGAAATTTTCTGACAGTTAGAACAATTAACCAGTGGAACAGCTTGCCACTAGAACTTGTGGTTGCTCCATCACTGGAGGCTTTTAAGAAGAGACTGGACAGCCACTTATCTGGAATGGTACAGGGTCTCTTACTTGAGCAGGGGGTTGGACTAGAGGATCTCCGAGATCCCTTCCGACTCTGTTATTCTATAATTTCTAAACCTCAGATGTGTTTAGAAATCCAAACTAGCTTCAATTTTCTTCCCGTACACTGGTAGAATACGAGGAGTCCTTGACTTACGACCACAACGGAGCCCAAAATTTCCATTGCTAAGTGAGACAGCCGTTAAGTGAGTTTTTGCCCCCTTCTAGGACTTTTCTTGCCACCGCGGTTCAGTGAATCCCTGCAGCCGTTAAGTGAGTCACAAGGTCATTAAGTGAACCCGGCTGCCCCGTGGACTCGGCTTGCCGGAAGGTGGCAAAAGGGGATCACGTGAGCCCTGCAACTGTCATTAAGTACATGCCAGTTGCCAGCCCTTCTTGAACTTTTGAACAACGTGGCCAGCGGGATGCCTCAACGGTCGTAAGTGTGAAAAACGGTCCCAAGCCCCTATTTCCAATGCTGGGGTAACCTTGAACTGTCCCTAAATGAAGTGTTATAAGTGGAGGACTCCCTGTATCCAATACCTATAAAAAGAGGGGCTGCCCAGCCTCGGGGTCGCCCCAATTGGGAAAGGCTACAACATCCCAGGGTGAAGATGTGGGGGGAAGAGGGGGGGGGGTATCGGCTCCTTCTCACCTGCAGGCCATCAGCACCGTTTTGTGGGCCCGGAATTGCTCCTGGCTGACGATAATGACCACGTCGGTGAGGACGTCCCTACTCCGAAGGCGGTTGAGATTCAGCAGAACGTCGCTGGCATGTCGGGTGAACTGGATGCAGCTGTCCGCCGGCGAGGCCATCTTGGCTGTGTCCTGCAGGGGAGGGAGGAGGAGGAGGAGGAGGAGGAGGAGAGGAGATCTTGAGTATCCTTTGAGCATCCAAGAAGAGACCGGACGGCCATCTGTCACAAATGGGGTAAGGGTCTCCTGCTTGGGCGGAACTAAATGACCTCCAAGGTCCTTTCTGTTATTCTATTCTATTCTATTCTATTCTATTCTATTCTATTCTATTCTATTCTTTTCTATTCTACTCTACTCTATTCTATTCTATTCTATTCTATTCTATTCTATTCTATTCTCTTATTCTTTTCTATTCTATTCTTTTCTATTCTACTCTACTCTACTCTATTCTATATATTCTCTTCTCTTCTTCTCTTCTTCTCTTCTCCTTTCTATTATTCTCTTCTCTTCTTCTCTTCTCCTTTCTCTTATTCTCTTATTCTATTCTATTCTATTCTATTCTATTCTATTCTATTCTATTCTATTCTATTCTACTCTACTCTACTCTACTCTTCTCTTCTCTCTCTTCTCTCTCTCTTCTCTCTCTCTTCTCTTCTCTTCTCTTCTCTTCTCTTCTCTTCTCTTCCCTTCCCTTCCCTTCCCTTCCCTTCCCTTCCCTTCCCTTCCATTCATTATTATTATTCTATTCTATATAAAAACCATGACCAACAATGTTTTCCTTGCAAAATACAAATCATGGATATTATTTTGAGGGTGCAGCACATGATGTATTGCTGTACATTCGTGGACCTTGTTTTCTAAAGTGTGGGGCATGGTTCGGTGGGGGCACCTACCCTCTGGAACGAGCTTCCCCCAGGACTTCGACAACTTCCTGACCTCCGGACCTTTCGCCGCGAGCTTAAAACATATCTATTCTTCCGAGCAGGACTGGCTTAAATAGGGTTTTTAAACATGGATTTTATTGGGGTTTATTTTATATTTTGTATTGTATTTTAAATTTAGGCTTTATTGAATAAGTTTTTTAAATATGTTTTTTATTGTAATGTATTATTTTATCTGCCTGTTCACCGCCCTTCCTTCCATTAATTATTATTATTATTATTATTAATAATAATAATAATAATAATAATAATAATAATAATAATAATAATAATAATATTTGAGGGGCTGCCACAAAGGAGGGTGGGAGTGGGATGAAGCTATTCTCCAAAGCCCCTGAAGACTGAGCAAGAAGCAACGGATGGAAACCAATCCAGGAGAGAAGCAACTTCGAACTAAGGAGAAATTTCCTGACAGTTAGAACAATTAATCAGTGGAACTTCAGATGTTGTAAATGCTCCAACACTGGAGCATTTTAAAAAGAGATTGGACAGCCGTTTTGTCTGGAATGGTACAGGGTTTCCTGCAGGGGGTTGGACTAGAAGACCTCCAAGGTCCCTTCCAGCTCTGTTATTCCGTTAATCGGTTAAATCTACACCCAATTCCCATGCCACTGTACGAGTATAATTAATCTGGAGCGGCAGGTATTCCTTCCACTTTCTGACGATTTAAGTAGCTTCCACAATATTAGAATTCCAGCCACTTTCCTCCGGCAAAGTGTTCAAACAGCCATCCGGGCACTGAATTAGGCTTCACGTTGTCTCCCTTCTGTTGGAAGGGTCCTCGGAGGTCTTCTAGTCCAACCCCATCCCCCAACGTGGTTAGAGAGGAGCTGGGTGTTTGTGTTGGGTGTGCAGAACACAACTGCCCGGGGGTGGTGGTGGGGAATCCTTATTCGGCTATTTACGACCACACAACCGAACCCAAAATTTCCATTGCTAATGAGACAGCGAAGTGAATTTCACCCCGTTTCACAACCTTGTTAAGTTAGCAACACGGTTCTTAAGGGACTCCAGCTTCCCCCTCGATTTTGCTCAGCAGAAGGTCACAAAAGGGGATCATCACACACACACACACACAAACACAGGGGACACTGCAACCATCCTAAACAGGAGGCAGTTGCCAGTTTGGATCACGTGACCATAGGGATGGCGGTACAACGGTTGTTAAGTCTGAAGAACGGTCGTAAGCCCCTTCTTTCAGGCTCGTCGTAACTTCGAACCGCCCCTACGTGACCGTTGTAAGTCGAGGACTTCCTGTAAGTGGGGGTGGGGGGAGAGAGGGTTTGGTCCCTGCCCTCTTGTGCCCACCTGGATACGGTTCCCAGCTGCGTCTAAGGAAATATTGCACGGGGCAGGATTGGCGACGTGGCTGGCAAAACATGGACCGCCAAGACCATCCCTCGCTCGGGCTTCGAATCACAGCCCCGACGGTATTTTCGGACCTGCGCAAATTAGAAAAAGCAGAGGGGGGGGGAAAATGGTCAGAAACGAGCCACGTAAAACCTGCTCCAAACTTGAGAGTCGCTTTGGAGAAAGCAGCTTCATGGCCCGAGCATGTCGCTATCAAAGGCATGGCGCGGTCATTAAGCGAATCCGGTTCCGTTCATTGACTCTGCATGTCACAGCCAGCTGGAAAAGTCACAAACGGAGATTACGTGACTCACCCACCCACCCCCGCCACTGTCGTAACTACATGCCGTTCGCCAAGTCCTCAAATTTTGGTCATGTGACGGCGGGGAAAGCTGCGATGGTCCTAAGGGCGAGGACTGGTCGTAAGTCACTGTTTTTCAGTGTTGTTGCAACTTTAAATGGTCGGTCAACGAACAGTCGTAAAGCGAGGATTCCCTGTAGACCAATGTTAAGGCCAAATCTCTGCATTAGAGTGGCAATACTCTAAAGATCTGAGAGAAATGGACAGTTGAAAATGTGAAGGAAGAAGGAAGGAAGGAAGGAAGGAAGGAAGGAAGGAAGGAAAGAGGGAGGGAGAGAAGAAGGAAAGGAAGGGAGGGAGGGAGGGAGGGAAGAAAGAAAGAAAGAAAGAGAAAGAAAGAGGGAGAGAAAAAAGAAAGAAAGAAGGAAGGAAAGAAAGAGGGAGGGAGGGAAGGGAGAGAGGGAAGGAAGAAAGGAAGGAAGGAGGGAAGGGAGAAAATAATGAAGAAAGGAAAGAAAGAAAAAAAGAAAGAAAAAGGAAGGATGGAAAGAAAGAAAGAAAGAAGGAAGGAAGGAAGGAAGGAAGGAAGGAAGGAAGGAAGGAAGGAAGGAGAGGGAGAGAAGAAGGAAAGGGAGGGAGGGAGGGAAGAAAGGAAGGAAGGAGGGAAGGGAAGGGAAGAGAGAAAATAATGAAGAAAGGAAGGAAGGAAAGAACGAAAGAAAGAAAGGAAAGTCTTCAACTCCCAGAATCCCCCAGCCAACCTGAGTGAAGTTCTGAAAGGTTATGGGGCCAGTGGTGAAATCCAATTTTTTTTTACTATCGGTTCTGTGGGCGTGGCTTGGTGGGTATAGCTTGGTAGGCGTGGCAGGGGAAGGTTACTGCAAAATCCCCATTCCCTCCCCACTCTGGGGTCAGCCAGAGGTGGTATTTGTTGGATCTCTGAACTGCTGAAAATTTCCGCTACCGGTTCTCCAGAACCTGTCAGGATTTCACCCCTGGTATAGGCAGGCTCTCCTGCTTGAGCAGGGGGGGCTGGACTAGAAGACCTCCAAGGTCCTCCCCAACTCTCTTATTCTGCATTTCCAATGAGGGTCAATTGGGTAAATATTTACAGACCCCTCGCATCCTGGACATAAACTGTTTCAACTCCTACCCTCAAAACGACGCTATAGAGCACTGCACACCAGAACAACTAGACACAAGGACAGTTTTTTCCCGAAGGCCATCACTCTGCTAAACAAATAATTCCCTCAACACTGTCAGACTATTTACTGAATCTGCACTACTATTAATCTTCTCATCATTCCCATCACCAATCTCTTTCCATTTATGACTGTATGACTATAACTTGTTGCTGGCAATCCTTATGATTTATATTGATATATTGACCATCAATTGTGTTGCAAATGTTGAACCTTGATGAAGGTATCTTTTCTTTTATGTACACTGAGAGCAGATGCACCAAGACAAATTCCTTGTGTGTCCAATCACACTTGGCCAATAAAAATTCTATTCTATTCTATTCTATTGCAGACGAAAACTTTCCTTTTTCTAGCCAACTTCCCCTCCAAATAATTGTTTGCTTCCGCACCACCCCCACCCCCCGCTTTTCGCACTCGGGACCAACTTGTCCTGTTTGCCTTCAATTCTGTTGAAGAATTGAAATTAAACAAACAAAACAAAAAACCTCATCCGCAAAGCGAGAACTGCTGCCTGCTGGGCTGCAGTGGTGCTTCTGTCCACAAGAGGGCGCCCCTGTATAGACGATTATATAAATTAAATTATCTGTGCCCGTCATCGGCTGCCCACCAGATGCAAACAAAAGACTTGAGTTGAACTCGGCACCTGAAGACTCGATGGAAGCAGAATAACATGGAAATAGTATGTCTTAGCCCGGGGGGGGGGGGTGTCCCCTGGGTCACGTGACACCCCCCCCCCTTTTGCAACCCTCTGACAAGCAAAGTCAATGGGGAAGCCAGATTCACTCAACAACCGTGCGACTAACTTAACGACTGCTGCGATTCGCTTAACAACGGTGGCAAGAACATTGGTAAAATGGGCTCAGACTCCATTCAATCGGAATTGAGCCGGAAGGGACCCTGGAGATCTTCTAGTCCAACCCCCTGCTCAAGCAGGAGCCCCTATCCCATTCCAAATGGCTCTTCAGGTTCTTCTCGAAATCCTCCAGTCATGAAGCACCCACAACTTCTGGTGGCAAGCCGTTCCACCGGTTAATTGCTCTCACTGTTAGGAGAACCACACAACTGTCTCACTTAGCCACCGAATTCGGGGCTCGATTGTGGTCGTAAGTCAAGGAACCACCCTGTTAACGACCTGGGTGAAAAGCTTGTTCGTTCTACAAAGGCATCACCTTCACCAAACCCAAAGGCAACATTTAATAAGAGGAAACGTTTCACATCAAACAATCAGAATCCAGCAGCAGAATCGATCCCATGCTGAATATGAATCAGCAAATGGGACGAGGTGGACTGCAGTTGATTTTTCCAATCCCAGCAGAAGTAATAATAATAATAATAATAATAATTTTCTTGCAGCTTTGGAATAAACCCTGTGAGTCAGAAAAGGTGCTAACAGCTTCCTTCTGTCAGGAGGGGGGGCTAAAATAGAGAGAGGGGAGGAGATACGTGGGCTTCGCTTTTGAAATATTTTGGGGCACAAAAGATTTTTCTTCAAGTATCTGAAGGGGTGTTTCTCCAGTGTAGCAATGTTTAAGATGAGTGGACTTCAACTCCCAGAATCCTCCAGCCAGGAAGAATAGACTTCAACTCCCCCAGAATTCCCTAGTCAGCATAAGTGGACTTTAACTCCCAGAATCCTCCAGCCAGGAAGAATAGATTTCAACTCCCAGAATTCCCAAGTAAGCATAAGTGGACTTTAATTCCCAGAATCCTCCAGCCAGGAAGAATAGATTTCAACTCCCAGAATTCCCTAGTCAGCATAAATGGACTTTAATTCCCAGAATCCTCCAGTCAGGAAGAATAGATTTCAACTCCCAGAATTCCCTAGTCAGCATAAGTGGACTTTAACTCCCAGAATCCTCCAGCCAGGAAGAATAGATTTCAACTCCCAGAATTCCCTAGTCAGCATAAGTGGACTTTAACTCCCAGAATCCTCCAGCCAGGAAGAATAGATTTCAACTCCCAGAATCCTCCAGCCAGGAAGAATAGATTTCAACTCCCAGAATTTCCCAACCAGCAAGACTAATTTCAACTCCCAGAATTCCCTAGTCAGCATAAATGGACTTTAATTCCCAGAATCCTCCAGCCAGGAAGAATAGATTTCAACTCCCAGAATTCCCTAGTCAGCATAAGTGGACTTTAACTCCCAGAATCCTCCAGCCAGGAAGAATAGATTTCAACTCCCAGAATTCCCTAGTCAGCATAAGTGGACTTTAACTCCCAGAATCCTCCAGCCAGGAAGAATAGATTTCAACTCCCAGAATCCTCCAGCCAGGAAGAATAGACTTCAACTCCCAGAATTTCCCAACCAGCAAGACTAATTTCAACTCCCAGAATTCCCTAGCCAGCCTACGTGAACTTCAACTCCCATCTAGCAACCTGTGGAACCCATAGCAAATGTGTAACACACATGGACATGGCAGGGCCTGACCCTAAATAGCTGTGCCACCACATTCCATCCAAACCATCCGAACAGTCTCCCAGGTCAGCCCCATGTAACCGCATTGTAGTAATCCATGCACACGGGAAACCCAAATGCAGCCGATGTTCCACGATGATTGTCTCACTAAATGCATCTCAAGTTGCAAAATAACCCAAGAGAAGCCATGGCAAGAGGACCAACAAGTAGCTTCTTTTGCTCAGGAAGACCGCAAAAGAAGGATGCTAATGTTGTGCGCCCAGACCCCCTCACCCATCAGCCACAACTCATCCTAGACTCACAATTCGCTCAACACGTTTCACATCCTGCTCCAGTCGCTCATTCCTAAACCAAGGCCCCGAACCACGAATGGTTGAGGGTTGAACCAAACATTTCAAAAAAATTAACCACCACCGATGCTAATCAGGCTTGGAGTAAGGAATCAATGCAGCTACTGGTTCCTTGGTTGACCTGGTTGAACAGGTTGTGTGAACGCAGCCAGGAGAGTTGGTCCATCAAGCCTTAGCATATTCATACCTTAATTGCAATCCAAGCAATTATATATAGACATCAGAGCTTAAATCTCAAAGCCTGCAGTTCATGGGTTGAAAAATTCACCACAAATGCACCCTCCCACACCCACTCACCCCGACTCAAACCCTCCTAGAAATTGACAGGTTTGAGCATAAATCGGAACTGTCCAAAACTGTCAAGAAGAAAGAAAAAAGCTTGTCACGAATTTAACTCCGGGAATTTTAGGAAACAGTTTCTCAACCTGGCCAACTTTTAAGATGGGTTTGGACTCCAACTCCCAGAATTCTAGGCTGGCTGGGGAATTCTGGGAGTTGAAATCCACCCATCTTAAAAGTTGATCTGGAGCAGGGGTCTGCAAACTTGGCTCTTTTAAGACTTGTGGACTTCAACTCCCAGAGTTTATTTCAGCCAGCCTAGATTCTAGAAGCAAAGTCCACAAGTCTTAAAAGAGCCAAGTTTGCAGACCCCTGATCTGGAGGAAAAGCTACAACTCACAACTTCTAGAGATGGGAAAAAACTTAATGGTTGAGAGTTTTAGTTTAATTCATCAAAGTTTAATTCAATTTATCAAAGCACCTCATTTCCTCCCCTCGCCACAATTCTGCCCGGCAACAAGTGACCCTGACTCCCCCGAGCTCCTCCCAAAACCAAAGGAAAATTTTTGGGGGGCGATGAATGCAGAAAAAATAAACGTTTTGGAGCAGGGGTCTCCAACCTCGGTCCCTTTAAGACTTGTGGACTTCAACTCCCAGAGTCTGGGAGTTGAAGTCCACAAGTCTTAAAGGGACCAAGGTTGGAGACCCCTGTTTTGGAGAGTCTTTGGGAATTCAGTGGGCTATAAATAGAAATACAAGACTTACAGCCATCCGCTTAGCGAGTGTGCAAAAATTACGACGGTGAAAAAAAAATGACTCACGATCGGTCCTCAAAGTTATGACCGTCACAACGTCCTCTCCAACCCCACTGCCCGTGGTCATGTGATCAAAATTTGGGAGCTTGGCAACAGGCATGTATTTACAACTGGGTCACGTGATCGCCATTGTCAATGTGGGAAGCCGGATTCACTCAACAACCTGACAATTCCCTTTGCTATGATTTGCTTAAGAACTGTGGCTAAAAAAAAAAGTCATAAAATTGGATGCAATTGTGGTCGTTAAGTCGAGGACTACCTATCATTGATGGTTCACCTGCCAGCTCCTCTCTCGGCCTCGGGGCTGGATTTTACCCTCCTGAAAGCAGAGTTTAGGAATAAATGATGTGTGGATTTCTTTAATCGTGAGCTGTCTGTCCATCATTGATCTGAGGTGGATGGCTGTAGAAATTGGGTGGATGGATGGATGGAATGAGAGAGGGGAGAGGGGACAGACAGACAGACAGACATCAATAAGATGGGTAGATATAGATGGCTAAATAGATAGATAGATAGATGTAGGATGGAAGGAAGGAAGGAAGGATGGATGGAAGGAAAGACGGACGGACAGATAGACAGATGATGTCTATATGAGATGAATAAATTGATACAGATCAGGGGTCTCCAATCTTGGCAACTTTAAGCCTGGAGGACTTCAACTCCCAGCATTCTGGGAGTTGAAGTCCATCAGGCTTAAAGTTGCCAAGGTTGGAGACCCCTGATACAGATGGCTTAAATGGATAGATAGAGATGGATGGAAGGAAGGAAAGAGAGAAGGGGAAGGGACGGACAGACAGACAGACAGACAGGCAGATATCGATGAGATGGATAGATAGATAGATATAGATGGCTAAATGGATAGATAGGTGTAGGATGGATGGATGGAAGGACAGACGGACGGACAGATAGACAGATGATGTCTATATGAGATAAATAAATTGATATAGATGGCTTAAATGGATGGATGGATGTAAGGAAAGAGAGAATGGGAGGAGGGAGACAGACAGACAGACAGATATCAATGGATAGATAGATATAGATGGCTAAATGGATAGGTAGATGTAGGATGGATGGATGGAAGGAAGCCTGGATGGATGGATGGATGGAAAGACAGACGGTCAGACAGATATCTATATGAGATGAATAAAATGATATAGATGGCTAAATGGATAGATATAGATGGATGGATGGGCACAGACAGACAGATGGATGGATATGGATGGACGGATAGATGGGGATGGATGGATAGGTAAATAGGCAAATGGATAGGTGGATGGATGGATGAAGATGAATGGACGGACAAACAGACAGATAGATCCAACGGCCCTCAGTTTCCCTGTCAGGTTGAGGGTCATAACCAGCTCCACTCCCACCCACCCCGCCATAATCCCATCTAATTTTACTCCGGGAAATCTGAATTCCTTCCACAGAGGACTTAAGCCATCGTCTCCCTTGGAAGCTACAGAGCTGGAAAATGGCTTAACATCAGTGCCCAGGTGTCCCTGGGTGAGATGCCTCCTTCTCCCCCATACCACCAAACGAATCCACCCAATTCTGGGAGTCGATTTCTGGCTACCGCATCTATGGGAGGAAAATCTGGCTCTGCCTTAAAGGCTGAGATCCTCCCAAACTAACCCCAAACTGTGGGCAACCGGGTTAAATCACAGCCTGCACAAATCCTTCAAAAAACCAGAAATCTCGTCCCCTTTGGCTGTTGTGCGTTTGTTGGTTGGCCCCTGAAATCAGAAGCGCCATGCCCTCGGTGCAATTATCAGAAATAGCGCTGGAAGGGACCTTTGGAGGTCTTCTAGTCTAACCCCCTGCTCAAGCAGGAGACCCTAGACCCTAAACCTTAGCAGATTTAAGCCTGGAGGACATCAACTCCCAGGATTCCCCAGCCAGCAAAGCTTACTCTCTTGTAATCCCTTCCTCTGCAATCTCTCCGCTTTAAAGAGGTTAAGAGGAAAAAGAAACAAGAGATGGTGAATTCTGGGAGTTGAAGTCCTCCAGGCTTAAAGTTGCCAAGGTTGGAGATCTCTGCCCTGGACGATTCCAGACAAAACGGTTGCCCGATCTCTTCTTAAAAAAGACTCCAGTGATGAAGTACCCAGTTTGACTCTTGTGCGTTGTGACTTCCCAAGCAAAATCCTCGCCGTCCCACATACCCGTCTCGCCTTACACGTCGGTGGTTCCCTGCCACCGACTCCCATTTCTGGACTGTTCTTTTTCATCTTTTTTTTGCTTTCCCCACCGTTGGGTGTTCCCACCACCAAAATTCGTGGGCCGCAAATTTAATAACCAATTAACAGAAAAATTATAGGTCAGCATTTCTGCCGGTTTTTGAACACCGGTTCCCTAAGCTGTTTTTCTGGCTTAAAATAAGTGGTTTTGTGTGTGTTTTCCCCCCCTCCTTTTCTTTATCGTTAAGCAGCGAGGAACGGTTTCCCTCGGCTAATTTAGATCCACCGGTTCCTGCAAGACCTGATAATTAACTGCACAGGGACCCTTCCTTTCGGATTTAAACTTGCAAAGAATCCTGCCGGCGAACGGATCTGTTTTTCCCCCCCCTCCCCCTTGGGCTGTTCATACGTACTTGTGAAAAAAGAAGGGAAAAAGAAGGCAGGAACAATTATGCCTGCTTTAAAATACATAAATTGTTTATTGTCCTTTTTTTTTTAAAGGGTTGGTATTTCTGAAATAGAAATTATGGGTTGTTGTTGTTGTTTGTTTGTTTTTTTTAAAAAAAGGCAGATAAACACATAAAAGGATGACCCTCGTCTCGTTCCCTAATTTTTGCACCGTCGGACGGACTAAATATTTCATGAATTTCCACTCTGGAGGCTGCCGGTATTTTAGGCTGTCTTTGGATGGCTACAAAAACCCTGAATGACAATTAAAAATTTAAAAGCCTCAGCAAAAGGACACACGGGCTGAATTTCGATTTGATGGAGACAGAGAGAGAGAGAAAGAGGGAGGGAAGGAGAGGGGGAGGAAGAGAAAGAAAGAAGGAATGAAAGAGAGAGAGATGGAGAGAAAGAGAGAGAGGGAGGGAGGGAGAGAAAGAAAGAGAGAATGAGAGAGAGGGGGAGGGAGAGGAAGAGAGAATAAAAGAGAGGGAGGGAGAGAGAGAAAGAAAGAGAGAATGAGAGGGGGGAGGGAGAGAAAGAGAGAATAAAAGAGAGGGGAGGGAGGAGGAGAGAAAGAAAGAGAGAATGAGAGGGGAGGGAGAGAGAGAGAGAAAGAGGGAGGGAGGGAGAGGGGGAGGAAGAGAAAGAAAGAAGGAATGAAAGAGAGAGAGATGGAGAGAAAGAGAGAGAGGGAGGGAGGGAGAGAAAGAAAGAGAGAATGAGAGAGAGGGGGAGGGAGAGAAGAGAGAATAAAAGAGAGGAGGAGAGAGAGAAAGAAAGAGAGAATGAGAGGGGAGGGAGAGAAAGAGAGAATAAAAGAGAGGAGGGAGGAGGGAGAGAAAGAAAGAGAGAATGAGAGGGGAGGGAGAGGGAGAGGGGAGGAAAGAAAGAGAATGAAAGAGAGATGGAAGAGAGAGGGGAGGGAGGGAGAGAAAGAGAGAGAAAGAGAGAGGAGAGAGAGATGGAAGAGAGAGGGGAGGGAGTGAGATTGAAAGAGGAGGGAGGGAGAGAGAGAGAGAGAAAGAAAGAGAATGAAAGAGAGATGGAGAGAGAAAGAGAGAGGGAGGGAGGGAGATTGAGAGAGAGAGAGAGAATGAAAGACAAAGAGAGATGGAGAGAGAGAGAGAGAGAGGAAAGGAGAATGAGAGATAGAAAGATAGAGAGAAATATATAAAAGACAAAAGGAACATCTGGTTCTGCTTTTAAAACAGAAGTGAGAATCAACCCCACCCCCGGTCTGATTTTATAGATCAAATCCTGAATTTTGAGGATTGTCTGGGTCAGATCTCGCACGCATTTCTCAACAAACCCACTTGAAACAAGCTTTGTCCTTCGAATAAACCAGCATTAAAAAAAGGCAAGCCACTGCTTCAATCCCTCCTTTGCTTGGAGCAAGTCCCAGCCTTGGTTTCCCTCGCCAGCGAAGGGTTTACAGGTAGTCCTCGCTTAATGACCAGTTGCTTAGCAAATTTACAACAGAATTCTCTTCCCCCCCCCCCAAAAGCTACTTATGACCCACATCCAGAGTTGTGATGGCTGCATGTCCACACACACACACACACACACACATATGACCCAATTTTGACTGCTTGGCAACCGGTTCACCTTTACGACGAGTTGCAGGGTTCTGCGGTCAAGCGTCCGTGATTTACTGGTGGGTGGTGTTTTTTGGGGGTTTGTTTTTTTTTGCAAGTTTCTGGCCATTTCCAGCAAAAGCCGCCCGTAGGGTTACACTGAGTTGCTTTCCGAGTGCCCGAATAAAAAAGCAAAAATCAGGTAGGCCTCGACTTATGACCGTCATAACCTGTGGCAGAAATGCCAGCTCGTAAGTCGAGGAGGAGTCCCTGTATTTTGGGGCCAGACAGACCGAGAAACCGAAGCCCCCCCCCTCGTGCTTATCAAGATGGGGAAGAGGACAAAGTCACCATCATGCTCCAGAGGGGGACATTTAAGATAAGCGACATATAAATTTAATAAATAAGCGATAATTACAATAAATGCCCCCAACATCTTGCGATTACCCTCTAAGGGAACTCTGAAATTCTGTTGTTTTTTTTTTAAATGGTCCATGTTCCACACCTGACATCCCTTTCCTGGGGTCACGTGGGTGGGGGAAATATGGGGAGGGGGTGGGGGAAAAATGGGGCAGAAAGGACTTAATTCCCCCTCTTGGCCCGAAGCGTTGAAAAGCGAAAGGGCAGGAGAGGGTGTTCTTCCACACCCGGCCACCAGAGGGCAGCGTTGCTCCTCGCACTCGCCTCCCGCTTGAAAAAACTCCCCGAGTTTGCACAACTGCCCCGCCCGCCCCCAAGGTTTGCAAGAGGGTCGATTGAAAACCCCCAACCCCTCCCTTACATTTCACGTGTACGGCATTCAGACGGGCAACTTTTCCATCAGCGGAGAAAGTGGTCGGATTCCTCTCCAGTCCTTTTGACTCACGCCTGAGTGACTCAGCCGTCAAAACGGGGTAAAAGCGGGGGCCGGAGAGCGGTCCCCGCCCCGAATTGCGGACGGGCTGGGTCGCTTTTAAAAAAGGCGCTTTCACACGTTCGTCAAAGGGCTGCTTGGGAAGCGGGAGCAGCGCCCGATTGGGAAATCGCGCTTTCCCGGGTATTCCCCGTCCTCCGAATCAGGAGCCCCAACTTTTCCCAAGCCGCGTTTGACGGGGAACCCAAAGACCCCGTCCGAATAAACATCCGCTTGGTCCCGTCCAGACGTGCAACCTTCCCGGGTATCCAGGGCCGTCGCAGGTCTTGGAGGGGCTATACGAACCCGGCTTCCTAGCCCTTCTCACCCTCTTTTGGTCGCATTCACACAACTCTGGAAGCCGAGAGAGGATTTCTCCTCGCTTTCCCCCCCCTCCCCCGGTTTAAAGGGTCGTGTGAACGCGGCAGTTGCGTGTTCAGATCCAGAAACGCAGCAAGCGCTGCGTCTCCGAAGCGCTTCATGACGCCTGGCTGGGGAAAACAGAGGCGTGTTGCGCAAAGCCGAGCATCGTTGCGGCGTCTAGCCCCGAGCGCAAACACTGATTCGATCCAGCTAACCATGGTTAAGCGGGACCAGGAGTTAAAATCGGGAGCCAGCAGCGAAGGCGGGTGCTCCGGCCTCCGGGACGCTCCCTTGCACCCGTTACAACGCGCCCCCCCCCCACCGGCCGTCTGGAAAGCCCGCTTCGAAGCGGGGTCCCTCCCCGCCTTCTCTGCCCCGGTTTCCACCGCTTCTTTCGGTCTCAATCTGGACTTGCGGCGGAGAGAAACGTGGGAACGCGAGCCACGGCTGCCCGGGAAGTTCGGCCCGGGTCCTCCCTCCACGTGGAACCGCCCGTCCGCCCGCCAGGCCTCTTTCGGGACTCTTCTCCCCCTCTCTTCTCCTCCCGAGCGGCTGGGTTCACACGACCTTCCTAACACCGGCTCCTTTCAGCCTTCGGTGTCTGGCGGGTCAGGGTCAGCAGCCGGCTTTGGCCGCTTCGCCGGGGCCTTCAACCCCGCTCGGCTGGGTCGCTTGCGCGGACCGTGCAAGCGGGGCTTCTCCGGGAAGCCAAAACCCAGCGTCGTGTGAACGCAGCCGCTCAGTTGGGAAATACTTCGGGGCAGGGAATCGGCGGTGGAGAGGACACGAGTGTTCCGTCTCGGGGCGATTCGTACGAACGAGGGAACCTTGGCTTACAACTGCAAGGGCCGCTGACATTCCCTACTTGCGCTCCCTAATTGCGCATCCTAAACCTTGCCCGTCTCGGCCGCCTCGCTCGCTCCGCTCCGAAATGCGCACAGCAATTGTGCAACCTTCCCAAAGCCAGAGACCTTTGAATAAGATTTCATCCACCCACCCACCCAAAAAAATATGTTTTAAAAAAGAAGATTTTTTAAAAATCCCCCCCGCCCTTCCTCCTCCGGCCGTAGCGCTTTTTCGGGCTCTTGGCGCCCCCGCGGAGGCCCGGCCCGAGCAGCCCAGCTCCGCCGCGGAGGCTGCCCGGAGGAGGCAGCCGAGCCGGCTTCTCTCCGCCCCGGCGCCTCTCCCGGCTGAGCGAGCGGGCGGGCGGGCAAGGCGAGGGCCGCGGGCAGGTGCCTGGGCGAGAGGGCGGCCGCAGCCACGGGCTCAAAGGACGCCGCCTGGTCCTGGGAAGAGGCGCCGACGCGCCGCGGCTCGGAGGCCGCCGGATTCGGGGCCCCTTCCAGCCGGCTGTCGGCGAGGGGAAGAAGGGCCGCGGCCGGCCGGGTGGGATGCGCTGCCGCAGCTTCCTTCCCCGCTTTGCAAAAAAGCGACGCTTGGAAGCCTTTCCGCTTGCATAGCAAACCCAATTTCAAATAATAATAATAATAATAGTAATAGTAATAAATAATATGCCCGCTGGCTTTGCCGTGCCAGGCCGGCTGGGTCCCCTTATTGCTCGGCTCGAACACCCTCGGATGCCGCTGCCAGCACCGCCACCACCCGCCCCGCGTTCCTCGGCTCTCCAGCCGCCTTCGCCCCCGAAACGAAACTGCCCAGCCGAGCCGAGCAACCAGGCCGAAATGAGGCGAGTGCAATTAAGGACCGGCAGGAATTGATAAACCGGGCAGGTAAAAAAACAACCAAAAAAAAATTAATTAAATCCCCCTTCCCCACCGCCGCCCAATCAACCAGCAACCCCCGGCCCCGATCAACCAGCCAGCCAGCCGGCCGGCCTGCCTTCCCTTCCCTGCCCGGGCACCGCTGGCCATGGCTGGTATCTCCCTTCCTTCCTTCCTTCCTTCCTTCCTTTCCCTGCCCGCCGCCTTCCACCTGCCGCGCTTGGGGACTGGAAGGGGGGCCCGGGAGGCGGAAGGCAGAAGCCCGGCCAAGGCTGCGCGAAGACGGGGAAGGGAAGGGAAGAAGGGAACGGGGGTTGGAGGCAGCGTGGAAGCCTAAATCCCGCCCGGGGCTCCAGCGGGGTTTTGGGAGAGATGAACGTGTCCCCCGCACCAAAATAGGGGGGGAAAAAACAACTCAATGCCCGCGGAAGGTGCAGCGCGCACAAAGCAGCCGCTTCTCTCTCTCTTTCCCCCCCCCCGCATCCCCAAATTGCGCGCCCGCCCAAGCCGCTATCCTAAAGCATCCCCCGGCTGGCTGGCTGGCTGGCCGGCCGGCCGTCGCAGTGCGAAGCGGAGCGCGAGAGAGCGAATCACCTGGTCGGCGCGCTTTCCTAGAAACTCCTTGCATCACCACTTCTAAGAACGCCAGTTCTAAGAATCAACACGGCTCAATTCTCGGAATTTGAGCTGGAGGCTCTACCACGCCGAGCAGCCCGGGGAGGGTCCGGGGGTGGAAGGCTGCCTTTGCAAGCCCCGAGACCACCCCAAACCTCTCCTGGCGCCCGCTTCGACATCTTTACCCTCCACCCCGCATCGAAACCGAGCCGGGGAGACCCCTCGATCCCGGGATCCGGAGGTCGCGTCGAAATCCAAGAGGCCCGGACACCCCCGCGCCTAGTGGTACGTTCCTCTCCGGCCGAGTCACGTGGCGCTTTCCCTCCCGTGACGTCAGGGCTCGGCCTGAATACAATGTTGCAGAGTTCGATTCTCTCCTCCTTTTTTGCTCCCCCCTCCCTCCTCGGAATTCTGAGAACTAATTTGCGAATTCGGTGACATAACAGAAATCCGGGGATCCGGGCTCCTTCCTCGGGGCGGGGGCGACTCCCAGCCCGGACACCCTACACATACTGGGCCCCCTCTCCCCATAAACTCCCCTCCCTTTTAATTTTTTTTTTTTTTTAAAAAGACCCCCCTCCGGGCTGGAGATCGCTCCTGCGGGTCCCGAACAAGGCATGGGATAGCTGGGGTCGGGGGGGCTAGAATTAGGCAGGTTTGGCTTGGAGTGGGGGGGGGGAGAAGAGAGAAAGTTTGGATTCGTGTTCAGACAAACAAATGCAGCCGCCGCCCGGAGAGAAAGCAGCGGCGGGATGGTTGGGGGGGGGGGGTGCGGGGTAGGGAGGGAGTTTTTTTGCCCTTGGCGAGGCGGGTGGTGGTGAAAAGAAATCCGGATTTGCGCTTCAGGAGGAAGGCAGGAAGCCAGGCTGGTCGGAAGCTACTTCTCACGTTCAAAGAAACCCCGAAAGGAGTCCTTATCCGCGCAGACCTGGGCAAGGAAAGAAAAGAAACCCGACGCAGGATCGGCCCCGCTCCGGCGGCTGGGATTTTATTTGGGAAGTTGGGGGGGGGGAGGTTTCGCCTGTCGGGAGCCGCCTGCAGACAGGCAGACGGACGGACGGAGCCTGGAGGCTTTGCTTTGCTTTGGAGGGTCGTGGGAACGGGGAGAGAAAGAGAGAAAGAGGCCGAGAAGAGGAGAGATTTCCCTCCCCGAAGAAGGGCGGTCGGGCTCGGCGGTCGGAGAGCGAAGCCCACCCCGGGAGAAGAAGCTGCGGAGACCCCAGCGTGGTGGTGGGACTTCCCGAAGGATTCGCGTGTCTTCTTCGTCGGACCAGATGAGACACACACACCCCATCCCACTCCCAAGGGACCGGTCACCGCCGCAGCACCCCGCGTGTTTTGTAGAGAGAGTGGAATCTGGAAGCGGGGAGGGGACGCAAGAGCGAAGCAGGCCGGAGCGACGACCGCCCTTTCTGGAAGCCTCGCCCCGCTTTTGTACGGGGCGCCGGGTGAGGAGGAGGAGGAGGAGGAAGCGGGGCCAGCCGTGCCGGGTGCCAGCCATGGAAGGGCGGCCGGGGGCACGGATGGATGGCCTCTACGGCGTTTGGAGGACGCGGAGCGCTTAAGGTAATGCCAAAGGGATTTGGGGCGGAGGGGGGGGGAAACCTTCTCCGGCAGCTCAGACACTTTTGGGGGGGGGACACTGACCCTCTTTGCAACGTGGGGATGGGTGAGTTCCTGGAGCGCGCCCCTTTGCAAGAGGGGCAGCCCGAAGGGGGCAGCTCGGGGGTCGGCCGGGGGTCTTGGAGGGGGGTGGGTGGGAAGAGGTGGAACCTGGGAAAGAAGGCGCCCCCCTTTTCCTGACTTCTTCTGCTTTCCCCGACTCCCCGGGCGCCCTCGCCTGCCCCCTTGGAGCCGGGCTCGGCTGCACGTCGGAATCCGGACCCTTTCGGGCTTGTTTGTTTATTTAGGGGACGGTCAACCGCTTCATTGTTGCGAGATGATGGGAAGATCTAAAAATAACCCGCCGACTTCCCCTCCCCTGCCGGGCAGAAGGGGGGGAAGGGAGGGAGGGAGGGAGGGAAGGGCGCCCCGAGGAGGGACCGGGGCCGGAGGAGTCCCGAGGGGGTCGCTTCTTTGGAGGGCGGGGAGGGGGCGCGTGGAGCGGCCTGGCAGCCCGCAGCCCTGGCTGGGAGGGGGAGGAATAGAGAAAGGTGTTTTTGGTTGGTTTTTTTTTTTTTAAATTATTATTATTTTCAGCCCAGATGATCAAAAGTCTCGGGAATCGCGGCGGCTACTTTCTTTGCCAGCCGGCCGTTTCGGAGAAGGCGGTTAAAAATAAACGGGTGATTCAGGGAACAAATTTCCCCCAGATTTGCTGAGAGGGTGAATTTAGGAGGAACTCCTGGGATGACTTAAAATACAGTAGAGAGAGAGAGAGAGATTCCCCTAATACATGTATATATTTATATATATTAGGAGAATCTCTCCATATAGTTTAAGTCATACTAAGAGTTCCTCCAAACCTCAGCCTCTCAGCAAATTTAAGAATTCTTCCTAAATTTATCTATCTATATATATATCCATATGTCCATATATCCATATATATATATGTTTTCTGAGGTTTTCACGGGTGTTTGTATGTAGGTCTTTGGTTGTTCGGGTTTTCTCCCGTGTAAAATTGGAAATGTCTTGGCAACGTTTCGACGAAGTCTCATTCGTCATCTTCAGGCTTCAGCTTCGTGCTTCTGGGAGCATTGCTCCCAGAAGCACGAAGCCCATTGCTCCCAGAAGCACGAAGCTGAAGCCTGAAGATGACGAATGAGACTTCGTCGAAACGTTGCCAAGACATTTCCAATTTTACACGGGAGAAAACCCGAACAACCAAAGACCTATATATATATATATATATGTATATGTATATGTATACACACACACACACACACACACATATATATACATATATATATGTAGGTCTTGGCATATTTGGGTCTTTTCCCGTGTAAGGTTGAGAGTATCTTGGCGACGTTTCGACGAGGTCTCACTCATCTTCAGGCTGGTGCTTTCGGCTTCGTGCTTGTGCGAAGATACATATATCTCTCTATATAAAATATATATTGCTGATAAAGACATAAAGAGAGACTAGTATAGATCTATTTCAAGCTTTTTAGCTTTCATCAGCTAGCCATTCCCTTACTTGGATTCAAACTTACATATCTATATACATACATACATACGTATGTATGTATTTATATGTATGTATCAGTGGTGGGTTGCCCCTGGGTTCAGACCAGACCAGACCATATATACATATACATATGAATATGTAGCAGATAAGGTATATAGATTCTCTGTATTTATATAAACAATATTGCTCCTAGAAGCACGAAGCTGTAAACACCAGCCTGAAGATGACGAATGAGACTTCGTCGAAATGTCGCCAAGACACTTCCAATTTTACGCGGGAGAAAACCCGAATAACCAAAGACCTACATACAAACACCCGCGAAAACCTCAGAAAACAAATATATATATTCGTAGGTTTTCACGGGTATCGGTATGTAGGTCTTGGCACATTTGGGTCTTTTCCCATGCAAAGTTGAGACGTGCTTGTGCGAGCAAAAAGCATGAAGCTGAAAGCACCAGCCTGAAGATGATGAGTGAGACCTCGTCGAAACGTCAAGATACTCTCAATCTTACACGGGAAAAGACCCGAATATGCCAAGACATACACACACACACACACACTTATACATGTATACATATACACATACAAACATATACATACATACATACATACAGAGAATCTATATTTTAGATGTGTTTATATATATATATATATATATATATATATATATATATATATATATATATATATATATATATATATATATATATATATATATATATGTTTTCTGAGGTTTTCACGGTGTTTGTATGTAGGTCTTTGGTTGTTGGGTTTTCTCCGTGTAAAATTGGAAGTGTCTTGGCGACGTTTGACGAAGTCTCATTCGTCATCTTCAGGCTTCAGCTTCGTGCTTCTGGGAGCAATGTGTGACTGCAGCTGTTTCTTCCTTTTAACTGCTAGTGGGGTTTGAACTGATTGGGTGGGAGCTTGGCTGTGCTCTGATTGGATGTGGGTTTTGGTGCTCTGATTGGCTGGGGTGTGTCCTGTTTGGGTGGGGGCTTGGTTGTGCTCAAATTAGTCTGAGTTGCAGGGGGATCTGAGCTGGTGAGCTGCACTGCTACTGTTTGGCTTCGTGTTCGTGGTCGTGCTACATCTTCGTAGTGGGTGTCAGTCTGCTGCATGTATGGATTGGAGGGGTTTGAAATGGCTAATGTTGCAGCTGCGGTCTGGCTTCTGGTCCTTGGTCGTGCTTCCTGATCAGTGTGGGTTTGGGTGTGCTTTCTGGGTGGATGTGTGGTGGTGACATCCTGTGTGGACCTCGTGAGTGTGGGTCTGGTGTCATTCCTCGTGTTAGGGACACGTTTGTCAATAAGGGCAGGTTTCCAAATGGCTGATACCTCCCGCCTACCAGCCATTTGGAAACCTGCCCTTATTGACAAACGTGTCCCTAACACGAGGAATGACACCAGACCCACACTCACGAGGTCCACACAGGATGTCACCACCACACATCCACCCAGAAAGCACACCCAAACCCACACTGATCAGGAAGCACGACCAAGGACCAGAAGCCAGACCGCAGCTGCAACATTAGCCATTTCAAACCCCTCCAATCCATACATGCAGCAGACTGACACCCACTACGAAGATGTAGCACGACCACGACCACGAAGCCAAACAGCAGCAGTGCAGCTCACCAGCTCAGATCCCCCTGCAACTCAGACTAATTTGAGCACAAATATATATATTTGTTTTCTGAGGTTTTCACGGGTGTTTGTATGTAGGTCTTTGGTTGTTCGGGTTTTCTCCGTGTAAAATTGGAAGTGTCTTGGCGGCGTTTGACGAAGTCTCATTCGTCATCTTCAGGCTTCAACCGTGCTTCTGGGAGCAATGTGTGATTGCAGCTGTTTCTTCCTTTTAACTGCTAGTGGGGTTTGAACTGATTGGGTGGGAGCTTGGCTGTGCTCTGATTGGATGTGGGTTTTGGTGCTCTGATTGGCTGGGGTGTGTCCTGTTTGGGTGGGGGCTTGGTTGTGCTCAAATTAGTCTGAGTTGCAGGGGATCTGAGCTGGTGAGCTGCACTGCTGCTGTTTGGCTTCGTGTTCGTGGTGGTGCTACATCTTCGTAGTGGGTGTCAGTCTGCTGCATGTATGGATTGGAGGGTTTGAAATGGCTAATGTTGCAGCTGCGGTCTGGCTTCTGGTCCTTGGTCGTGCTTCCTGATCAGTGTGGGTTTGGGTGTGCTTTCTGGGTGGATGTGTGGTGGTGACATCCTGTGTGGACCTCGTGAGTGTGGGTCTGGTGTCATTCCTCGTGTTAGGGACACGTTTGTCAATAAGGCAGGTTTCCAAATGGCTGATACCTCCGCCTACCAGCCATTTGGAAACCTGCCCTTATTGACAAACGTGTCCCTAACACGAGGAATGACACCAGACCCACACTCACGAGGTCCACACAGGATGTCACCACCACACATCCACCCAGAAAGCACACCCAAACCCACACTGATCAGGAAGCACGACCAAGGACCAGAAGCCAGACCGCAGCTGCAACATTAGCCATTTCAAACCCTCCAATCCATACATGCAGCAGACTGACACCCACTACGAAGATGTAGCACCACCACGAACACGAAGCCAAACAGTAGCAGTGCAGCTCACCAGCTCAGATCCCCTGCAACTCAGACTAATTTGAGCACAACCAAGCCCCCACCCAAACAGGACACACCCCAGCCAATCAGAGCACCAAAACCCACATCCAATCAGAGCACAGCCAAGCTCCCACCCAATCAGTTCAAACCCCACTAGCAGTTAAAAGGAAGAAACAGCTGCAGTCACACATTGCTCCCAGAAGCACGGTTGAAGCCTGAAGATGACGAATGAGACTTCAAACGCCGCCAAGACACTTCCAATTTTACGCGGAGAAAACCCGAATAACCAAAGACCTATATATATATATATATTTGTTTTCTGAGGTTTTCACGGTGTTTGTATATAGGTCTTTGGTTGTTGGGTTTTCTCCGTGTAAAATTGGAAGTGTCTTGGCGGCGTTTGACGAAGTCTCATTCGTCATCTTCAGGCTTCAGCCGTGCTCCCAGAAGCACGAAGCTGAAGCCTGAAGAGGACAAATGAGACTTCATCGAAACGTCGCCAAGACACTTCCAATTTTACACGGGAGAAAACCCGAACAACCAAAGACCTATATATATATATATATATATATATTTGTTTTCTGAGGTTTTCACGGGTGTTTGTATATAGGTCTTTGGTTGTTGGGTTTTCTCCGTGTAAAATTGGAAGTGTCTTGGCGGCGTTTGACGAAGTCTCATTCGTCATCTTCAGGCTTCAGCTTCGTGCTCCCAGAAGCACGAAGCTGAAGCCTGAAGATGATGAATGAGACTTCGTCGAAACGTCGCCAAGACACTTCCAATTTTACACGGGAGAAAACCCGAACAACCAAAGACCTATATATATATATATATAAACAGATAAAATATATAGCTATATGATCTCATACATATGTTTATATACATATATATAGTATATATGAAAAGTATATATTAATAGAGCCTCCATATATATGTGTGTGTGTGTATAGATATAAATATATAATTTCAGATCTAAAATGTCTACGTAGCGGTATGTATCTGTGTGTGTAGAGAGTTCATGTAAATATATTTATTATATCTATGTATCATCTATCTGTGTCTGTCATTCCTGTGTTTGTGTGTATGAATAATGTGTTTATTAGGGTTGCAAATCTGATTGAATGAGATCTGTAGATGCCATACACTAAATAAATAATCTATCAACCATCCATCCATCCATCATGCTCTCTATCATCTTTCAATCTATCTCTATATTAGTCTGCCTGTCTATGACTGACTGACTATCTATCTATCTATCTATCTATCTATCTATCTATCTATCTATCTATCTATCATCTATCCATCTATCTATCTATCTATCTATCTATCTATCATCTATCTATCTATCTATCTATCTATCTATCATCTATCTATCTATCTATCTATCTATCTATCTATCTATCTATCTATCTATCTATGTATCTGTCTATCTATATCTATCTATCATCTATCATCTATCTATCTATCTATCTATCTATCTATCTATCTATCTATCTATCTATGTATCTGTCTGTCTATCTATCTATCTATCTATCTATCTATCTATCTATCTATCATCTATCTATCTATCTATCTATCTATCATCTATCATCTATCTATCTATCTATCTATCTATCTATCTATCTATGTATCTGTCTATCTATCTATCTATCTATCTATCATCTATCTATCTATCTATCTATCTATCTATCTATCTATCTATCTATCTATCTATCATCTATCTATCTATCTATCTATCTATCTATCTATCTATCTATCTATCTATCATCTATCTATCTATCTATCTATCTATCTATCATCTATCATCTATCTATCTATCTATCTATCTATCATCTATCTATCTATCTATCTATCTATCTATCTATCTATCTATTATCTATCTATCTATCTATCTATCTATCTATCTATCTATCTATCATCTATCATCTATCTCATTCTCTCTGTCTCACTCTTTTCTCTGTATCTGTGAGTGAGTCGATATTTACACGAACCCCATTAAACGTTGTTTGCCTAGGCAGGCTTAGATAGCAAGAAGACCCTATTTATTCTGATTTCCCCCCAAATGGCCGTCTTTATTCAACTGCACGTTTCAAGGTGGCTGTTTGCTTTTGGCCTTCGCCTTTTCTTTCTCTCTGCCGGGGCCCTAACGAACAAAATATGTATAAGAGCCTCCATTTCTTGGACAGAATCCAAACATTGGCATCTAAGTTTGGGCTTCCCACAAGCTTTTCCATCTATTCTTAAACCTCCAGATAAGCGTTAAGACTTAAATGTTATTGCTTGCTTTTCGGTCATGAAAGCAAGCCGAAGGGAAAAAGCCAACGTGTTGTAATTTCATAATGCCAAAATGAGAAGAAAAAAAAACACCAAATCAGCCTGCTTTTTAACTTTTTACTTTACCCATAGATAAAATATCTGCCCATTTTTAATAACTATAACTATAACTATAACTATAACTATATATATATATATATATATGTAGATCTTTGGTTATTCGGGTTTTCTCCCGCGTAAAATTGGAAGTGTCTTGGCGACGTTTCGACGAAGTCTCATTCGTCATCTTCAGGTTTCAGCTTCGAAGCAGGAAGCTGAAGCACGAAGCACGAAGCTGAAGCCTGAAGATGACGAATGAGACTTCGTCGAAACGCCGCCAAGACACTTCCAATTTTACACGGGAGAAAACCCGAACAACCAAAGACCGAAGAACGATGAGTATTATTACTCAGAAAAACTCTAGAGGATGAGAACTATTGGCCCACTGAATTTTGGGCTTCCCTACTGCCAGACTACAGGAAATTGTCAGCCAGGCAGACTCAAGAAATCTCGTCTGTATTTTCTCTTCATCTGTCTTCGGTCTGCCCTTGTTTGATCTCAGCCACCGAAGCACAGTTGAGCCCTGTTAAGCCTCGGATGGGGCACCACCAGGAAATCCCACCGCCGGTGGCTAGAGGAGGGTTTGTACAAATGTCCCAGAGACAGAAGGGAGACAGAAATATCATCTGTTTCTGTCTTGGTGCCAGGAAGTTTGCCCAGTCGCTAGCTGTGTCCAGCTCAAATTGCAGAACTCTGCAACCTGCGGACTCCTGCGGGCCCGTCCTTCGAAATCCCCAGCTGACATGGAATTCTCGTTTGCAACACTGGCATTTCTATTTATTTTAATTTTTATGCTGCCTTCATTATTTTTTTACAAATAACTCAAGGCAGAAAATATACCCAGTGCAGCCTTTCTCCTTCTCTTTTCCCTGCAACACTAACCCTGTGAAGTGGATTGGGGTGAGAGAGAGGGAGGGAGGGACTGGCCCAAAGGCACCCAGCTGGCTTTTGTTACCTAAGGCGGGACTAGAACTCCCCATCTCCTGGTAATTGGCACAAAGTCACCCAATCGGATTTCATGTCTTAAGGTGGGACTAGAACTCACTATCCCCTGGTGATTGGCCCAAAGTCACCCAGCCGGCTTTTATGCCTAAGGCAGGACTAGAACTCCCCATCTCCTGGTGATTGGCCCAAATCTCACCCAGCTGGGTTTCATGGTTAAGGCAGGACTTGAACTCATGGTCTCCTGCTTTTTTCATCCCCTCTCCCTTCCCAGCCTTGGACTTTCCCTTCTCATGGGATCCGTTTAAGTGTCGGAATGGAAGGCTTACCAACCTGACCAGAGAAACAATTTCTACGCAGGCCAGAGGGGGCCCCAGAGAGCAAGAGGAAAACTTGTTATGGACATTTTTCCATCCAATCAATCTCCACCTAAGAGCAGTTTCCGTATTCCTTGCAAGTAATCCAGCAAAGAGATCTGAGATCCTGGCATACGATTCCGACTCTAAATTAAGGCTCCTGAAGAACACTTAGAGGATCCGTCCATTTGCCTGGAGGGTGGAATCGTGGAGTTGAGTAAAATAGCAAAATAGGTTTTGCAAACTCCGGCCCCAATAAAAAGCTTTTCTTTCCATTCTTAACCATAAACCTCTGGATAAGCCAACTTACCATAATTATGTGCACTTTGGTCATGAAAACAAGCTGGGGGGAGGGGGGGAGAAAGCCAAAATGAAATCATTTCGCATGCCGAAGTGAACAACTGCCTGCTTTTTTCAATTTTAATTTTACCCGTAGACAAAATGTCTGCCTTTTTTAAATAATTTTTAAAAAAACCTATTGCAAAGTGTGATTCCTGTCATTAACTGCCATTTGAAAGTAAATATTGATGAAGAATGATGACATTATTATCATTATTATTGAGAAAAAATCTAGATGGGGATGATTGTCCAAAACTCTGAATTATTATTATTATTACTACTACGCAGAAGACCTCTAAATGTCATGCTAATTATATATATATATAATTATATATAATTACATAATATCATATATATAATATTAACATATAATATCAATATTATATATTATATATAATTAATATGGCTTTTAGAGGAAAAACCAGATTCATTTAACAACCATGTTACTAACTTAACAATGGCATTTATTCACTTAACAGCTGTGGCTAGAAAGTTCGTAAAATGGAACAAAATTCACTTAACTGTCTTGCTAAGCAACAGAAATTTTGGACTAAGTTGTGGTTGTAAAGTCAAAGACTACCTGTATATATAATTTAATTTGGGCCCAAAATAATTTAAGCTTCAAAATTTTATTTCAATTGAATTTATAGCTATTAATCTGGCACAAAGAGCTCACATTTTCCATTTTCCATCACCTTCTTCTAAAATCCGAGCTTTGCAAATGCTCAACTCCTCTAGAGCAATATTTTAAATTTGGCTATCGCCTCGCTGCTGCCTATTTGGTAAGATGAGACTCTGAATCAAGTCTGATTTGAAATTACTTATTTATTTCCTATTTCTTAAGCCGCCCATCTTCGGCTGCGAGGTCCCCTGGGTGGTAGAACATGCAATCAATATAAAAACGACATAAAGCAGTCCTATTCAAATGTTAAAATTAATTTAAGGTTCTAAATTGTATGTTTTTTTCTTAATTTCTTTTCTAAGGGTTTATTATAAACTATCCGGAGAGGTTTGGCTGTGGGTTAAAGCAAAGATAGCAATTAATCTGGCATGCAGAACTTAAATTTGTCTCCTTGTTTTCAGCAATCTAAAATTCTAGCTTTGCAAATGCTCCAGTGTTCCACAGCGTTCGTGGATGACCCCCAAATTTTCACTTCCATTTATCCATTTTTTTTGCAGAGACCGAACCAAATCCCAATTAAATGCTGGTCTTCAAAACCCTTCCCTCAATAAAATGCACATCAGATGACCCAGGAGAGGGTGGAGGGAGGAAAAATCGCAGGCCAAATTATCCCGGGATAAATCATGTAAACAATATTTTTTTGTAAACAATATATATATATATATATAAAAGATCGCCATTCTTGCATTGGGGCCTTCTGGGTTCGTTCTAGATTTGCAAAAAGTGATTTTTCACTACGCACCTGAATGGAGAAATAATCTCGTTTGGCTGCAAAGAGCAATCAGGGAGATGCAGTTACTGGTGGGACCAAGTTCCTTATTTGGTGCAAATTCAGGGAATTTGGAGTGTGTGGTTGGATTGTGGCCCTGGTGAGGCCCCCAGGCTCTCTCTTAAAGGAGGGGGGCCCTTTCCAGATTGATTTCACCCCCTTATCATGATATAAAAAAAGATGTTGAGACTCAGAATGCAGAGAAGAGCAACAAAGATGGCTAGGGGACTGGAGGCTAAAACATACAAACGGTTGCAGGAATTGGGTGGATCTAGTTTAATGAAAATAAGGATTAGGGTTAGCATGATAGCAATCTTCCAATATTTGAGGGGCTGCCACAAGGAAGAGGGAGTCAAATTATTCTGCAAAGCACCAGAAAGCAGGACAAAGAAGCAAAGGAGGGAAACTGATCAAAGAGGGAAGCAACCTGGAATTAAGGAGGAATTTCCTGACAGTTAGAACAATTAATCAGTGGAACAACTTGCCACTAGAAGTTTCGAATGCTCCAAAACTGGAGGCTTTTAAGAAGAGACTGGACAGCCATTTGTCTGAAATGGGATAGAGTCTCCTGCAGAGGTGGGTTTCAGCAAGTTCTGACCAGTTCTGGAAAACTGGTAGTGGAACTTTTGAGTAGTTTGGAGAACTGGTAGTAAAATTTCTGTTTGGCTCTGCCCCCATCTATTCTCTGCCTCCCGAGTCCCAGTTGATCAGGAGGAAATGGGGATTTTGCAGTAACCTTTCTCTGCCACGCCCACCAAACCATGCCACACCCACCAAGCCACACCCACAGAACCGGTAGTAAAAATTTTTGAAACCCACCACTGGTCTCCTGCTTGAGCTGGGGGTTGGTCTAGAAGACCTCCGAGGTCCCTTTCCACTTTTATTATTTTTTTTTTTGTAGGCACTTCTGTTCGGTGCCCTTTGGCTTGGAGCAGCCCATAAATTAATATTGCGGTGTTGCCACTCGGATTAAGTTGTCTTGCCTTCAGTCAACACCCCACCCGCACCCCGAAAAAAATACCCCCACCTGTTTCCCATTTGGGTAAAGAGCAAAGAGCGAAGTTCTGCCAGAGAATGGGGCAAGATCATTATCAGATTTTCTTCGGAACAAACCAACAAGCCAACAGCTGTGGAAGGACCACGTGGAAGGTGTTTTAATTCTGGAGCAACTTTCAAAACAGTAAGAGAGTTGGAAGGGACCTTGGAGGCCATCTAGCCCAACCCCCTACTCAAGTAGGAAACCCTATATTATTTCAGACAACTGGCTGTCCAAACTGTTCTTGAAAACCTCCAGGGATGGGGCACCCCACAACTTCTGGAGGAAAGCCGTTCAACTTGTTAATTCTTCTCACGGTCAGGAGTGTCCTCCTTAGTTCTTGGCTGCTCTTCTTGATTAGTCTCAGTTAAAATTCGGTTAAGCTGCTAGTCCTTGATGGTCTCGGTGGGCAGTTTGTGAAGGCTGGAAACGATTTTTAGAACAAACAACCCCCTTGGCAGCTTTGGGCTTGGCACACGGCACAAATCAAACTTTTGAAGGGCATGCAAAATTGCAAGAGGGGGCCCTTGCAAAGCTGGGCAGCGCGCAAGGTTGGTTAATAAAATAATATACCGGGATAATATAAAAGAGATTTTTGTTTTTCAAAATCCCTTTTATATTATCCCGGTATATTATTTTATGAATCAACCTTTTTGGAGAATTTTATTTGGTTTTATCAAAATTCCTGTAGGGGTAAATAGACTCTGGACCAGGGGTCTCCAACCTTGGTCCCTTTAAGAGTTGTGGACTTCAACTCCCAGAGTCCCTCAGCCAGCAAAGCTGAAGTCCACAAGTCTTAAAGGGACCAAGGTTGGAGACCCCTGATCTGGACAACCAATTCAACATTTTTGCCTGTTTTAATACCTCGCCAATTAGCATCACATTACATTTGTATCTTAAATTAAGCCTAAAATATTTACCGTCTGGCTGGACCATTTCTGCAAACCTGGGTCAAGTTTTTTTTTGGTGGGGAAGGGAAGGATAAAAAAAGCCCAACTGTATCATCCGATTTAAAATCATAAAAGTTGGTTGCTAAGGGAAATATCGTCCTTCCGTGTGATGCAGCTAAAATTTAAACTGAAGTGCATGAGACAAAGTACGGATGGAAGCATCTCTTGTCGAACAGTTCTGCTCGGTGCAAAAAAAATTTTTTAAATCCCGTTTGCTCCGGTTTGTAGGCTGAGGGAGGTGTGTTGTTGTGGGTTTAAAATCTTTATTTTGCATTGAATCACAGGCCATGGGGGTAGCACCTAATCAATGCCCAGAAGCCAGCAACAAAGAATAGCAGAATAAGAGAATAAGGGAGTTGGAAATGACCTTGGAGGTCTTCTAGTCCAGGGGTCTCCAACCTTGGCAACTTTAAGCCTGGCGGACTTCAACTCCCAGAATTCCCCAGCCAGCAAAGCTTACTCTCTTGTAATCCCTTCCTCTGCAATCTCTCCGCTTTAAGAGGTTAAGGGGGGCGGACTGGGGAATTCTGGAAGTTGAAGTCCTCCAGGCTTAAAGTTGCCAAGGTTGGAGACTCCTGTTCTAGTCCAACCCCCTGTCAGAATACAGAATAAAGAGAGTTGGAAGGGACCTCAGAGGTCTTCTAGTCCAACCCACTGCCCAAGCAGGAAACCCTATGCCATTTCAGCCAAATGGTTGTCCAATCTCTTCTTAAAAACCTCCAGCGATGGAGCAACCCACAACTTCTGGGGGCAAAAGTGATTTCAGAGAGATCAGGCCTCTGCTGGAGCCAAAGAGTGTGATTTTCCACAAGCCAGGATCTGGGGTGGGCTCTAGGTTTGTCACTTTTGATGGCCAAAGCTGGTTTCTCCTGAAAACGGGGGTGGGGTGGGGTTGCCAAGTCCCACTGAGTCCCACTGGCGCCCTTGGATTGCCTCGCAGGGTGTGAGACACAAAATGCCGTCAGCTGTTGGGGCTCAAAGACATGGCAGGCTGCCTGATCCTCAACGACAACAACACAACAACACCAGGGTGCTGCTGCCAAGCCTCCTTGCCCGCTGGTCAAATCGGAGGTTTTCGGATTTGCCCTTGGGCACCGTCTCTTAAAAGGGCTGGCTGAGGGTGCCAGCCGGCTCACTTCAGAGTCTTCCAAAGGATTGAAGTGAGTTTGCACGAGGACGGTTGGTGGAGAAACCTCTCCTGATCTGGATCTCTTTTCTTTTCTTTTCTTTTCTTTTCTTTTCTTTTCTTTTCTTTTCTTTTCTTTTCTTTTCTTTTCCTTTCCTTTTCCTTTTCCTTTCATTTTCTTCCTTCCTTCCTTCCTTCCTTCCTTCCGCTTTCTCTGTTTCTCTTTCTCTCTTTTCTCTCTGTCTCTTCTCTTTTCTTGCATTCCTTCCTTCTTTCTCCTCCCTCCTCCCTTCCTTCCTCCCTCCCTCCCTTCCACTCTCCCTTTTTCATTTTCTCTTTTCTCTTTCTGTCTCTTTTCTCACCTTTCTTCCTTTTTTCTCCTCCCTTCCTTTCCCTCTTCCTGTTTTTCTTTCTTTTCTCTGTCTCTTCTCTTTTCTTGCCATCCTTCCTTTTTTCTCCTCCCTCCCTCCTTCCTTCGTCCTTCCCTTCCTTCTACTCTCTCTTTTTCATTTTCTCTGTCTCTTTTCTCACTTTTCTTCCTTTTTTTCTCCTTCCTCCCTCCTTCCTTTTTTCCTTCCTTCCTGTTTTCCTTCCCTCCTTAACCTTCCCTCTCTCTCTTTTTCATTTTCTCTTTTCTTTCGGTCTCTTCTCTCTTCTTGTATTCCTTCCTTCCTTCTTTCTTTCCCTCCCTCCCTCCTTCCTTCCTTCCTTCCTTCCTTCCTTCCTTCTTCCTTCCTTCCTTCCTTCCTTCCTTCCTTCCTTCCTTCCTTCCTTCCTTCCTTCTTTCTTTCCCTCCCTCCCTCCTTCCTTCCTTCCTTCGTTCTTCCTTCCTTCCTTCCTTCCTTCCTTCCTTCCTTCCTTCCTTCCTTCCTTCCTTCCTTCCTTTCTTCCCTTTGATCTCACCTCCTTCCTGACCTTCCCTTCCTTCCAATTCTATTTTCCCCTTATTTATCTTTCATTCCTACTTTTTTTTTTGAACTTCAATAAAGCCATTTTTTTAAAAAAAGGAAAAAAGAAAATGAAAAGAAATGCAATTTGCCTGACATGTAATCACTCGGTCTTGGTAGGGTACGAGTCAGGACTTAAATGGCAGTTTTTCTTCCTTGGCCAACTTTTACGTGGCACATAACCTGCTCTTAAACCAAAAACACGTCTTTTAATCAGCTAGGAACATGCTCAATTAAAACTATTATAGGGAGGGAAACATTCACCGTTCAGGGTGAGCTGAGATTCGTGTTTTGTTGATGGACACGCTGTACATTTCCACCAATAAACCAAATTGGGTTGTGTACATAGCACTTCACACACAAACGAGCACACACATACACACACACACACGCCCCCTCTCACCCACTTCTGGATTCTCATCTCCTGATTATTGCCATCCAAAGAGGCCGTGTGCTACGCCTGCCTGGGCCGCAAATCACAGCTCGCAACTTGGCCGAGAAACTTTCAAACAGAAAAGCTGCTTTTATTTATTTCCTGAGAGTTAGAACAATTAACCAGTGGAACAACTTCACTCCAGGAGTTGTGGGTGCTCCCTCACTGGAGGGTTTTAAAAAGAGATTAGACAGCCATTTGTCTGGAATGATTTAGGGCAGGGGTCTCCAACCTTTCGGACCTCAGGGACCACTAAATTCATAATTTTAAATCCCCGAGGACCACTCATATGAATTTTTTAAAAAAGATAAATAGTCTTTAGTGCAATATAAAAAATGCAAATAATTTTTCTGCGGACCACCAAAATTTTCTTGTGGACCACCAGTGGTCCACGGACCACTGGTAGGTGACCACTGGTTTAAGGTGTCCTGCTCAAACAGGGGGCTGGACTAGAAGACCTCCAAGGTCCCTTCCAGCCCTGTTATTCTCTTTCAATCTAGAACCCCAAAGTTTCATCGTTCTCCTCTAGAAATATGAGTCCTGTTTGCTAACCAACGCCATCCGTGCAATATTATACAACCTCATGGAGTTTGCACATGGGATGAAACCTCACACTCTTCTTAACCCCCGTCAACGCCAATTAAGCCGTCAGAGGGGTGTGTTTCAACTCAGCTGCTTTCATAATGTATGTTTCCTGGGGTAGTTGAGGTTCCAAATTAAATCTGGTTGTGTTTGGTGTTTTTTTTGTGTGGTAGTTCTCGCGGCGAATTTTAGCCAAGCAGCATCATAATTTTTTTCCCTTCTTCGAGAAGTCAAACTTGGCTCCGTTCTTTGGTGGGATGGAGGGTGAATTTGGAGTTACTGTTGGCAGCGCCCTGGTGGGTTTCAGAGGAGGAAAGGATGTGTCTTTCACGCTTTGGGGGAAAGTGACACCTTTTTGTGCGTTGGTCCCCTGTGATTGTAGCATCGGAAACATCAGCCAGAGGCTGCAGGAGGTGTTAAAAAAGATTTTATCTTGCTTGATACTGAGACGTTCACTGCATGTTTGCTCTAGGGCTGGTAAACATCACGTGGGCTTGTAATTTTAAAAAAAAAATTATGGAGGTTTATTTTTTTTATTTTTTTATTGTCATCAAGCTAACCATCTCTTTGCTCTTTGGCTCCCTTCTTTTTTTTCCCTTGGCTAAGAAGGAGCGAAACGGGGTTCTTCACGTGACCCGTTGCAATATCGGCAAAAACAAACTTGTCATGATGGTGCGTAATGAAATCTGTGCGTTTGCCAAGGGTTTTAAGATCATTGAAAGCAAACTGATTTTGCAGGATTTGGCCTCCGTGTTATTGAGAATAGAATATAGAAAATAATAATAGATTAGACTAGACTATACTAGACTCGAATCGAATCAAATCAAATAACAGAGTTGGAAGGGACCTCGGAGGTCTTCTAGTCCAACCCCCGGCCCAGGCAGGAAACCCTACACCCACTTCAGGCAAATGGTTATCCAACCTCTTCTTAAAAACTTCCAGTCTTGGAGCATTTACAACTTCTGGAGACAAGTTGTTTTTTCTTTTCTTTCTTTATTTCTTTTTGTCACAACAGTATACACAAACATTGTCATAAATAAAACAACATATCTTGAAGAATATATATATATATATATATATATATATATATGTCTTTGGTTGTTCGGGTTTTCTCCCGTGTAAAATTGGAAGTGTCTTGGCGACGTTTCGACGAAGTCTCATTCGTCATCTTCAGGCTTCAGCTTCGTGCTTCTGGGAGCAAAGCTGAAGCCTGAAGATGACGAATGAGACTTTGTCGAAACATCGCCAAGACACTTCCAATTTTACGCGGGAGAAAACCTGAATAACCAAAGACCTACATACAAACACCCGTGAAAACCTCAGAAAACAAATATATATATATATATGTAAAAAAATATGCATCAACTATATTAAATTGATATAATGAAGGGAACAATAGGACAGGAACGGTAGGCACTTTTGTGCTCTTATGCACGCCCCTTATTGTGTTATTGTGGTCCCCAGCATTAAAGTTTGGGATGGTGGTTGAATTTGTAATCTTGGCCTTTTTCATGCTGTCTACTAAAGATGCTTCTTACAGAGATAGTCCTCAGCTTATGACCACAATCGAGCCCAAAACGTACGCTGCTAAGTGAAAAAAAAATTGATTAAAGGAGATTTGCCCCGTTTTTACAACCTTCCTTGGCACAGTTGTTAAGTGAATCACTGCCGTTATTAAGTTACTAACATGGGTCATTAAGTGAATCTGGCTTCCTCATTGCTCGTCAAAAGGTCGCAAAAGGGGATCACGTGATCCCGGGACACTGCAACCGTCATAAGTACATGCCAGTTGCCAAGACTCTGAGTTTTGATCACGTGACCATGGGGACACTGCGACGGTCGTAAGTGGGAAAACCGGTCATAAAAGTCACTTTTTCTGGTGACGCCGTAACTTCGAATGGTCACTAAACGGTTGCAAGTCAAGGACCACCTGTGTATGAATGTACAGGGGGACCGGCTATTTTAGTTAATTGTTATCGAATTGTGCATTAATTAAAAACTTTAAGACAGTCAGCAGTCCATGCAAACAGATTTCTGCAGGATTTTTGCCCATGTTGTTGTGGTGCTCAGTAGGAGACACGGAATGTTAAAATTTGGGACGACGGTTGACATTTTAATCTTATTTTATCATGCTGCCTTCTAAGAATGCTTCGGACATGTGACTATTTGGAAAGGGGGGTATTTTCTTTTAAATCGCATTCGAATGGTGTGTTCATTAAACAGAATTTTCGATCTGACCGGTCCCCTCGCTGCTTATCTGTTTTGTAAGATGACATTGCATTATGTTTGATTCAATGTGTTATTTATTTAGACGACCTATTTCTTCACCGTCCATCTCTCTCAGAGAGGGGCTAAGGACAGCGTACGATGCAATCAATATATATATATATATAGATGAACAACACATAAAACTCCTACTAAAATATGACAATTAATTTAAGCGTCAGAATTTTATTTCAATCGTAATTATAGCTATCAATCTGGCACACATAGCTCATATTTTCCATCAGCTCCTCCTGAAATCCAAGTCTTTGCAAATGCTCAAATGCTCTAGAAACAATATTTTAGCAATTCTCTGCTCCCCGTTTGTGAACTGACTTTGATTTGATAGCACTGTTTTATTTCCTATTTCTTAACCACCCGTCTTTGTCAGAGTAGGGCACCGGGCGGACGTACCATGGAATTAATAGATAAACAACGACATTCCCATTGAAATATTAAAATTAATTTCAGGTTCAGAATTGCATTCAAATTGTATTTTTCGTTGTTGTTGTTTCTTTTCTATGTGTTTATTGTAAGCCGTCCAGAGAGCTTTGGTTCTAGGTTGATACATTTGTTTAAATAAAGTAAATAATAAAATATTCATTATGCCTACATGTATACCATTTACAACACAAACACACACACACACATTTTAATGCATTTTGTTTGATTTATGCATTGCTCAGAGCAATGAACAGAGAAATAAATAAATTCTAACTTTGTTTTGAATCCGTTTGCATTGCATATGTTCTCGAGTGAGTTGGGAATTATTTTTGCCAGCACTTGGCTAACCTGACAATATATATAATTATAATTGTGTGTGTGTGTATAAAGGTGGTTGCCAATTTAATAAATAAATATAGAGTTCAGTGGACAACAGATCCCTTTCCCTTTCCCCCCAAAAAATCCAGCTGATGCAGCCAGCTGTGGAAACCAAATCAATATATAAAAATATTTCATGGAAACTCAGCACTCACCACTGACCCCCACCCACCGAAGAAAGCCCCCCCACCCCCGTATCTTTACAAATTAGGGATTAAGGCAAATTAGAATGTTTATTTTCATGCATTGAATTTTCCCCCTGTGGCCTTCTTTTCCTCTTAAAACTATGCAAAAGTTACCGATGCAGAGAAACGCAAATCCAATACAGTATTTAATTTATTATTATTATTTATTTATTTTTTAAAAATTTCTTTTAACCCAGCTGCTTTGATTTTGCTAGACTACCACGTAGCCCAAGCGGAGCTAAAAATATTTTTTAACAGGCTGCAGTGCAAAAAAATAAATAAATAAATAAATCTGGAGGGAATTGGCCCCTTGGAAGCTACACATTAAGTCCTCAAAAGTCAAGATGGATCTTTTTAAACAGGTATGGCTGGCTTTTCAAGGGCCTGTCCAAGGTATCCCTCCCTCTCTGCAAGGAATAAAACTCGCTGGTCCGGTGGCCTTGTTTTTGCTGAAGTTGCTCCAGGCTTAAAACTTTCATTTTCAGTTGGAACGCCTTCCGTTTTAACTTGGCTCCCTCAACAGCCGTCCGTCCCAGGATCCAACCAGTGTATTAACTCATTGAACGCAATAGCCTGGGACGTCGGAACCGCTGCTAATAAGCATAGCTGGGTTCGCACGACAGGTCAAACAAACCCCAAACAAGCCGACATGGGCTCCTGGGCATGCAGCAGCTTAAAAAATGAAAAAAATATGCTTGTTGAGCTACAGCAGGTAGGATATTTTATTTAATGGTTGTTTGCAAAGATTGGAAAGAGCTTCCATAGTTAGGGGGCATTGGGAGGAAGCAACCAACCCAGATTCCCTGGGGGTCAGACAATATATACATTGAATAAATGATGGTTTGTAAGCACAGTCAGCCAGATGTTTAGATTGGATTTGAACTGTTTAATCGACCGGTACGTATCGAGCCTTTCCTAAGGACTTAGGCAGATGTTGCTTAATGTAATGTTATTAAAGGACTCGGGCTGATTTTGTCAAGGGCAGCTGTTCAAGGGGTGATTGTTATTGTGGGTCACAGAGTCCGCCAGATGTTCAAAGTGGATTTGGCATTTTTGTGCACCTGGCGGGTCCTGCCCAAGGATCTGGGCTAGACAGATGTTGTAATAATAATAATAATATTAAAAGGACTCGTGGGATGTCAGCTGCTCCCAGTCAAGCTGCCTTTTGCAATTGTCCGATGCGGATTTTGTCAATGCCGTTGGGGTTCGAGGCGGTTGTAGGATTGTTGTTGTTGGTTGCACAGTCCGCGCCAGGTGTTCAGACTGGATTTGGCCTTTGTGTACCTTTATCGAGTCCTTGCCAAGGACTGGGATAACCAGATGTGGATGTTTGAGAGTTTCCACGATCTCCTAGCAGAATGTAAGCTGTTCTGAGTCAAGCTGCCTTTTGCAATTGACTGATGGTGATTTTTGTCGATGCCCACGATTGTTATTATTATGGTTCAGTGCCTAGTTAACTAACTATTTAGACTGGATTTGGCATTTTTATTCACCTATCGAGTTCTTTCCAAGTGGATATTGGATGGGGTTAAAGCTCTCATTACAGGATGTCAGCTGTTCCGAGCCAAGCTGCCTTTTGCAATTGACTGATGGGGATTTTGTTAATGCCGCTGGAGCTAAAGTGGTTCTGTTGCATAGTCAGCCAGATGTGTAGACTGGAGTTGGCATTTTTATCCACCTCTCAAGTCCTTCCCAAGGACTTGGGATGGGCATCGGATGGATGGAAGCTGTTCCGAGTGGAGCTGCCGTTTGCAATTGACCGATGGTGAATTTGTCAACGTCGCTGGTGTTCAAGGGAATCTCCAGATGTTTTGGGATTGGACCCAAGGTGCCTCTTATTATTGTTACAACCTCTTTGCTTTCTTTTGTCACAGTCATTCCACTACAATTTGCAGGATTTCTTTACCTTCTCCAGTTCTTTCTCTTCTATTCTGCTCTCTCCAGGTATACTCGACTTACAGCGGTATGTTTAGTGACCATAAGGCGCTGAAAAAAGTGACTGTTTTCCACACTTACGACCGTGGAAGCATCCCCACGGTCACGTGGTTTATATTCAGATGCTTGGCAACTGACTGGGGTCACGTGATCCGCTTTTGCGACCTTCTAGCGGGCAAAGTCAATGGGGAAGCCAGATTCACTTAACAACCGTGTTATTAAGTTAACAACTGTGTTGATTCACTTAACAACCGTGGCAAGAAAGGTCGTAAAATGGGGCAAAATTCACTTTGGGAAATGTCTCACAACGTAAAAACTGGATTCAGTTGTGGTGGTAACGGAAGGAGTATCTGTACTGCCACGTCATTATTATTATTATCATCTTTATTATTACTGTATTGAAAGTCACGACACGTTCAAAAGGAAAGCGTGAAATTTTATCCACATCTGTGGAGACATTTGCTCATTTCTAGCAAGGTTCTGTTTCTGGAAAGTCAATTCGTTCTTCTTCCTTTTTTTCGACAGAAACTCTGAATTTTTAAGATTGGTCCAGCATGAATCTCAGCGTAGAACCAATTTCTACATGTAAACGACCCATCAAAGAGGCGGCTGATTTTTTTTCTCCTCCTCTCCGAACTGGTTTGTGAAAGGTTGGATGTGATGCTAACTTCGGTCTGCCCACAACCGCACCTTTACAATGAGAAAGTGACGGCTGCAAGAACTGAGTCGCAGGAGTGAAAGGCACCCAAAGCGTTTGCAAAGAGGATTTTGTGGCTGAGTGAAATCTGCCTTGAACAGCATTGCATTATCAGGTTAATATTTTTTTTTGGGATGTTTGTTTGATCTGCAAAATGATTTTGTGGCTGAGCGAAACACATCTGTAAGCATTGCATTAACAGGTAAATGCATTTTGTTATTTGTCTGATCCACCACGGAATAAAAGACCCCCCCCTGTCACAATTGTTATTTTTTTTCCTGGAATGCCATCGACAGTTGCAATTTAATTTAATTTCATCAGAATAGAGCTGGAAGGGACCTTGGAGGTCTTCTAGTCCAGCCCAAGCAAGAGGCCCTCTACCATTTCAGACATGTATTTCAGACAATATCTCAAGGGTTGCCACAAAGAAGAGGGAGTCGGGCTGTTCTCCAAAGCACCTGAGGGTAGAACAAGAAGCAATGGGTGGAAACTAATCAAGGACAGAAGCAACTTAGAACTAAGGAGAAATTTCCTGACAGTTAGAACAATTAATCAGTGGAACGACTTGCCTGCAGAAGTTGTGAATGCTCCAACACTGGAAATTTTTAAGAAAATGTTGGATAACCATCTGACTGAGATGGTGTAGGGTTTCCTGCCTGGGCAGGGGGTTGGACTAGAAGGCCTCCAAGGTCCCTTCCAATTCTGTTGTTATGTTATATTATGTAGCTGTCCAGTCTTCTCTTTAGAAAACCTCCAGTGATGGAGCACTCACAACTTCTGGTGGCAAGCTGTTCCACTGGTTAATTTAATACCTGCAACCTCGTAACCAGCAAATCTGAGGGGGAATTTTTTTTGCTTTTCATTCCTTCGCCAACTTCATCCAATGAAATTGAACTGCTCCAATCTCTTCCAGACCACCAAAGGAAGAGCGATATCCTTACATACCAATTCATGCCAAGCAAAACCTCTCGTAAAATAGCCATTCAGGCAGGGGTGAAATCCAGCAGGTTCTGACAGGTTCTGGAGAACCGGTAGCGAAAATTCCGAGCAGTTTGGAGAACTGGCAAATGCCACTTCTGGCTGGCCCCAGAGTGGGGGTGGGTATGGGGATTTTGCAGTATCCTTCCCCCAGGAGTGGGGAGGGAATGGAGATTTTGCAGTATCCTTCCCCAGCCAAACCCACCAAGCCACACCCACCAAGCCATACCATGCCCATTAAGCCACACCCACAGAACCGGTAGTAAAAAAAAATTGGATTTCACCGCTGCGTTCAGGAGAAGGTTTCCAAATTCTGCAAAACTGCAAACCCATTATTATGAAAAAATAAAATTAATAGGACCCTTCCCCAGAAATAAACCTACTGATTTCCTTGGTTTTACGGGAGGGGTGGGGTGGGGGCAAGGAGGAAAGATATTTTTAATAATGCAATACAAATGCACTTTTAATATTGCGATGTATTTTTAAGAATGTAATTTTAACGTTGGAAGTGTCCAGGAGATATTGTCATAATTGTTTATTTGCTAGCTGTTTTTATAGTTCAATACAGTCATACATACATACACTACTACAAGGACGACAATAATAATAATAAAATAATTAATAAATGCAATACAATAAAAATTAAAAACATAAAAGAGTAACGAGTCCTTTAAGAACCACATCTGCCTTGGGAATACAGACAGATGGACAGAAATGCCAAATCTTCTCTGAACATCTGGTTGTACAACGAACCATAATAATTTATGTATTTATTCAGCATTTTTATGCATATTTCCCTGCATATTTATGGTATAGCAAACATGGACTTACAATGTATATTAACATAATAATAAAAATAACAAATAAATAACACTCTTGTTTTACCAAAAAAATAATAATACTTAGCTTGGAATTGCTTATATTCTTAAAACCGCCTTAATAATTCTTAGGTCCTTGGTTAGGACTGGAATTATTCAATTTCCACCAGTCTTAGGCTGTGAATCTAACTAGGATTGCAACAATAATAATATTGAATTTATGTGCCACCCAACTCCAAGCAATTATGATCTTTTATTTTTGCAAGTTTTTCTGTTCCTAGAGCCTGATTTTAGAAGCTCTTTCATTTCATGCAATCGTGCAAATATTAGTATAGATCAACATCATGACGAAACCAGAATTAGGTTTTAGGAAAGAGGAATTGGAAAAGGAATATAGGAAATTAATATTGTATACGGTAACCGCTGCAAGATTGTTGCATGCAAAACATTGGAAAAACAACCCAGAGTGGAAGACGGGATTTTAAAACTCTCACAACTTGCAGAGGTAGTGAAACTGACTGGTTCGGTCACAGAGAAAACCATAAAGACTTTAAAAAAAAAAAGGCCGAAACCTGATGTAAACTTTTTTTCTGAAAGAAGAAGAAAAAAAAAACACCCTGAATTGAGCATTTCAGGATTTGGAGATTAAAAATGAGATTTAGAGGCCTTGGAAAAAGTTTCAGATGACAAATTGTTGGAGAGAAAGCTAGGCCAAAGGCCACAATTTCTACAATTTCTGTTTTTGTTCCATTTTTTTCTTCTTCTTTATTTCTAATTTTCTGGGCTTGTTCCTTTATGACATTGAAGATTTTTGAGAGGGAAAATCCATCCAGATTTTATTCAAAATTGTTTCTCTCTTGACTGACACCTGTCGCCAAGCACTGATGGATTTAATGCACAAAAACATAAATCTTGGATACCTATCCATCCAATCACTATTGAATATACAATAACAGAGTGGGAAGGGACCTTGGAGGTCATCTAGTCCAATTTTCGACCACAATTGATCCCAAAATTTATGTTGCTGAGTGAGAAATGCATTAAGTGAATTTTGCCCCATTTTACAACTTTTCTCGCCACGTTTGTTAAGGGAATCACTGCGGTTGTTAAGTGAGTAACACGGTTGTTAAACGAATCGGGCTTCCCCATTGACTTTGCTGGTCAGATGGTCGCAAAAGGAGATCACGTGACTCCGGGATACCGTGACCGTCATAAATGTGAGTCCGTTGCCAAGCATCCGAACGTAAATCTGGTGAGGCCGGACTGGTCATACGTGTGAAAAATCGTCTTTGGTTGCTTTTTTCCAGCGCCGTTTTAACCTCGAACCGTCACTAAATAAACGGTTATAAATCGAGGACTCCCCATACAGCCAAATGATTAATTCATATCGCTGAATTAATCAAGTCACAGACACTGAACATCCTGGGGTTTCCCCCTCCTCGTAAGTAGCTCTATAACTTACACAAGAAACCTTTCGAAACAGATTTTTGACTCATATTTTCATTTTCAGCTGCAACAACCAACAGCCCAGCCTGCGATTTTTATTTAAGCTCTTGCTTGTCACTGTAATGAAGCCAGTTCTGAAAAGTTATGCCCCTCATCCCTTGGTCATTTTTTTCCAGAGGCATCCGAAGAGGAGGAATAATTTAATTGGCAGAAAAATTTAATTTCAGATTAACAGAGTTGGAAGGGACCTTGTAGGTCATCTAGTCCAACCCTCCCACCCAAGCAGGAGACCCCACACCATTTCTGACTGGTGGCAGTCCGGTCTCTTCTTGAAAGCCTCCAGTGATGAAGCTCCCACAACTTCTGAAGGCAACTTCTGTTCCATGGGTTGATTGTTCTCACTGTCAGAAAATTCCTCCTCATTTCCAGGTTGAATCTCTCCTTGGTCAGTTTCCATCCATTGTTCCTTGTCTGGCCTTCAGGTGCTTTGAAGAATAGCTTGACCCCCTTCCTCCTCTCTGGGGCAGCCCCTCAAATATTGGAAGATGCTATCCTGTCTCCCCTGGTCCTTCTCTTCCCTAGACTAGCCAGGCCCAGTTCCTGCAACCGTTCATCGTATGTTTTAGCCTCCAGTCCCCTCATCATCCTGGTTGCTCTTCTCTGCACTTTTTCTAGAGTCTCAACCTCTCTTTTTATAGTGTGGTGACCAAAACTACATGCACTATTCCACGTGTGGTCTTACTAAGGCTTTACAGAGTGGTGTTAGGACCTCCCTTGATCTTGACTGTATCCGTCTCTTAATGCAATTTAGGATTGCATTGGCGTTTTTGGCTGCCGCTGCACACGGCTGGCTCATATTTAGCTGGTTGTCCACTAAGACCCCAAGATCCCTCTCACAGTCACTGCTATTAAACCTGGTTTCACCCAGTCTATACGTCTACTTTTTGCAGGCTCCTCTGGGTTGCCAGGATAGGAAAGGTTTGGCATTGCAGTGATTATTCTGCAATAATCTTGCGTAGTTTCTTTTCCAAAAACACCACACTATTAACCAGAGCATATAAAACATTTGCTAGACCAATTCTAGAATACAGCTCGCCTGTTTGGAACCCTCACCACATCTCTGACATCAACACAATTGAACGTGTCCAGAAATATTTTACAAGAAGAGTTCTCCATTCCTCTGAAAACAATAAAATACCTTATCCCACCAGACTTGAAATCCTGGGCTTGGAAAACTTGGAACTCCGTCGCCTTCGACAAGACCTAAGCTTAACTCACAGAATCGTCTATTGTAATGTCCTTCCTGTCAAAGACTACTTCAGCTTTAATTGCAATAATACAAGAGCAACCAATAGATTTAAACTTAATGTCAACTGCTTTAAACTAGATTGCAGAAAATATGACTTCTGTAACAGAATCATCAGTGCTTGGAATACTTTACCTGACTCTGTGGTCTCTTCCCCTAATCCTAAAAGCTTTATCCAAAAACTATCTACTATTGATCTCACCCCATTCCTAAGAGGACCATAAGGGGCGTGCATAAGCGCACAAACGTGCCTACCGTTCCTGTCCTATTGTTTTTCTTTTCTTCTTCCTATATATATATATATATATATACTTATACCTCCTAACATTTACTCATATATATGTTTATATGTTTCTATACTATATAATCTTTTTGTATGATGTTGTGACAAAATAAATAAATAAAAATAAAGTAGTAGTATGTAACAGTGATACCCATTATCATCGGGGCACTTGGTACCATGTCCAAGAATTTTACAAAACACATCAAGAAATTGCAGCTTCCTGCAATGACACCAGCGGAACTGCAAAAAACTGCGCTACTCGGAACATTGTAAGAATCTTATCTTAAGAAGGTACTTGGTTGATACTTAGGACGCTGGCAGCAACCCCTGTCAACCATCAGCACCATTCAATCGTATTTGTGATGCATTTTTGCAATGTTCAGTTGACTGAGTTTCATGTTTAATGAATAAAGTAAATAATAATAATAAAAATAAAAATAAGGGGCCTTTTTTTTTGCAAGAGGCAACTGGACTTTTTGTTGTTTTTTCTCTGAAGACGTTTCGCTTCTCATCCAAGAAGCTTCTTCAGGTCTGACCGTCAGTTTGGCCAGTCCCGTCCCGTCAGAACTGAAGAAGCTTCTTGGATGAGAAGCGAAATGTCTTCAGAGAAAAAAACAAGGAAGTCCAGTTGCTTCTTGGAAAAAAAAAAAAAAAGCATCGTGAGACAAACCTGGAGGACCGAGAACCTCCACAGACAATAAATAAACAAATTACACATTTTAATGTTTTTTTTTTCAGTTGCTTTAATGGTTTTTACAGTTTTTATTGTTTTCATTGTAATGCAGGTAGTCCTCGGCTTACGACCTTGATTGAGCTCAACCTTTCCGCTGCTGGGACAATCAAGTCAGTCTGTCCCCGTTTTTACGACCTTCCTTGGCACCGTTGTTAAGTGAAGCACTGCATTGGTCCAGTTGTAAACACGGCGGTTCGCTCATCCGAAAGTCGCAAAAGGGGATCCCGTGATCCCCAAGAAAACTGCGACCGTCGTAAATATGAGTCAGTGGCCACGCGGCTGAATTTTGATCACGTGACCAGGTGTGTGTGTGTGTGTGTGTGTGTGTGGCTGCAGCAGTTGTAAGTCTGGAAAATGGGTCATCGGTCGCTTTTTTCAGCGCCGTTTTTTTAACTTCAAACGGTCATTAGTTCAGAATAACAGAATGACAAGAGTTGGAAGGGACCTTGTAGGTCATCTAGTCCAACCCCTCTCCCCCCCCCCCCGATTAAATGAACCGTTGCATGTTGTATGTTGTGTTATGTTTTTGAATTGTGATCCTCCCAGAGTAGGCAGCTATAGAAATCAATCAAACAAACAAATAAATTTGGAGAAAGGGTGGGGAAACCTCGCTGGCCTGGCCAGGAGACGGAGCGGGCAGCCCTGATCTCAAGGAACGGCAACAAGAAGCATCGTGAGATTCAAAACGGAGTCATGCGCCGAGATGCTCCAATGGCACTTTGGCACTGCCACAGGGTGGGATGGGGTATGGATGGATCCTGACTGTGAGATAACAATTTTAACAGAAATGGAAGGGACCTTGTAGGTCATCTAGTCCAACCCCCTGCCCAAGCAGGAAGAATGCTCCCTCTCTGTTCTTAAAGCTTGACTGCTTTAAGATTTGTGGACTTCCACTCTCAGAATTCCTCAGCCGGCATGCTTAAAATGGGTGGACTTCAACTCCCAGAATCCCCCAGCCAGTGTGCTTTAAGATGGGTGGACTTCAACTCAAGAATTCCCCAGCTGACATGATTTAAGATGGGTGGACTTCAACTCCCAGAATCCCCCAGCCAGCGTGCTTTAAGAGGGGTGGACTTCCACTCCCAGAATTCCTCAGCCGGCATGCTTAAAATGGGTGAACTTCCACTCCCAGAATCCCCCAGCTGACATGCTTTAAGAGGGGTGGACTTCAACTCCCAGAATTCCTCAGCCGGCATGCTTAAAATGGGTGAACTTCCACTCCCAGAATCCCCCAGCCAACATCCTTTAAGATGGGTGGACTTCAACTTAAGAATCCCCCAGCTGACATGCTTTAAGATGGGTGGACTTCAACTCCCAGAATCCCCCAGCCAACATCCTTTAAGATGGGTGGACTTCAACTCCCAGAATCCCCCAGCCAACATCCTTTAAGAGGGGTGGACTTCAACTCCCAGAATTCTTCAGCCGGCATGCTTAAAATGGGTGAACTTCCACTCCCAGAATCCCCCAGCTGACATGCTTTAAGAGGGGTGGATTCTGGGAGTTGAACTCCACCTATTTTAATGCTGGCAAAATTGAGACACACTGCTGTATTGTGCTAGAATTAGGAGCAGCAGCAGGAGGAATTCTGGGAGTTGAAGTCCACACGCGGGAAAGCTGCCAAAGTTGACAAAACACCTATCGCAACCCATAATAAGTGGGAGGAAAGAATGAGGCTGCAGCAGTTCTCAGCTACTTCTCCAGAACTGCCTTATCGCAGAATGAATCTCAGCTGACAACAACATTGAAACCAGAATTTGTTCTCTGGCCGGGCCTTTCCTGCAAAAGTTTTTGCAAAAATATTTTTAAAAGGTTCTCAAAAAGATTCTTCAGTTGTGCGCCATTTGAACCCAGGACCCTGTTAAAGAGGGAGCCCCCTCCACTACTTTGGGAATGCCTGCACCTCAAGGTTTAGCAATTTCCAAAATAATTGATCTTTCAGTGGGCCTCACATTTTTATCCCTTTTTAGTTATCTCTTGATATGCCCCTCTTCCTGAGTGAGAAATTTTATTTATTTAAATTGATCTGGTTTTTTTTAATCTAAAGTCCTCAGCTTAACGGCAACTGAGCCGTTCCTAACTGAGACAGTTGTTAAGTAAGTTTTGTCTCACTTTATGACCTTCCTTGCCACTGTTGTTAAGCGAATCACTGCAGTTGTTGAGCGAGTAACACGGTTGTTAAGCAAATCTGGCTTTCCCCATTGACTTTGCTTGTCAGAAGGTCACAAAAGGGGATCACGTGACCTTGGGTTGCAACTGTCATAAGTACACGCCAGTTGCCAAGCGTTTGGATTTTGATCACGTGACCCTGGGGTGGGGTGGGGTGCTGCAACGGTCATAAGTATGAAAAATGGTCGTAAGTCACTTTTACGTAAAGGTTCCTGACCTCAGAGTTTCAGGCATTTATCGGAAGGGTGGATGTATGATGTATTTATTTCAGAGTATCATAGGGCAACGTGCCTGGGCATAGGTCTAACCCGAACTCAATTTTTGTTCATTTTAATTCTAGTTTTTAATTCTAGTTTTTATGATGTTGTAACCTGCCAGTGTCACTGGAAAGAGATGGAATGACAGATAAATTAAGTAAACGGGATTGCTTTCCTCTCCTTTTTTGCAAAACTGTGTTTGTTCCAAACAGTTTACAAATGGTACACTTTCAATTATTATTTTTTATTATTATTTTTTATTATATTTGTATACCGCCCATCTCCCGAAGGACTCAGGGCGGTTCACAGCCAATAAAACAACAGAAAACATATAATACATATAAAACATCAACTTCGGTTGATGCCTGAAAACTTTTAAATATAAAATTATAAGCCAATAACGCGTTTATTTGATACCAACAGATCTCGGGGCTCAAGCAGGATTCCAGAGACTCCCCAATTTTCTCGTTCAGAGTCTCCAAGCAACTCTCCATTTTTTTCTTTCTTTTTGGGTCGCGCATTTGACGGTTGGAAGTGGAGACCACAAGGGGACTCCTGTGATGGGCGGAGCTTCAATTGGACCGCCGTGGCTGCCATTTTGACTTTTTTGACTTTACCTGCGTCTGCAAGGCGGTGGAGCTTACTTGTCCTTTACCAAGAGGAAGAATTGCATCGTGCAATATATATATATATATATATTTAGGTAGGAATGCAAGGAAAAGAACAAGCTTTTAAAGCGTGTGGGAGACAATGCTTTATTAAACCTGAACAATCGAATTGATGGGTGAATTAATCATCATTGTTTTCGCCTTTTGTGCTCATTTCCGTAAAAATGTTCCCTTTCTGAATTTAGAGGGATTTATTATCGAATAAAAAAATATACGGGGTTGTCCAATTCTGAAGGAAATCTCTTTTTCTTTTTTTGCCCTTCTTATTTTTTTCTGTTTCTTTCAGGATTTTTTCTCTGTTTTGTTTTTTTTAAATCTCTTTTGTTCTATCCTGTAAAATCTAAAGCTGTGATATTTAATACAGTTGCGTCTTGACTAAAAATTCAATATATTTCTTAAAAGACAGGAGAACGTAACCGCCAGACCACAGCTTGATAAATTTCCATAAATTAGAGAAGATTACGGATAGTCCTCAATTTACGATGGTTGATTTAATGACCGTTCAAAGTTACAACACCACTGTTAAAAAAAGTGACTAATGACCCTTTTTTCACAATTGCACCGTTACTATCATAACAACTCCAGAAATCCAATTAACAATTACGGCAAGAACCATTGTAAAATGGGACAAACTTGCTTAACAAATGTTTCACTTACCAACGTAAGTTTTGGATTCAACTGTGGTCATACATCGAGGACTACGTACCTGTATATGAAGACAGATTCACCTAACAACCTGTGGAACTAACCTAATAACTGCAGTGATTCACTTAACAACTGTGGCAGAAACGGTCATAAAACAAGGCAAAGTTCACTTAATGTCTGTCTCACTTAGCAACCGAAATGTTGGCCTCAATTGTGGACGTAAGTCAAGGACTAGCTCGACTTAACAAATAATAGGTGGAGCCAATGTTCAATGCTGATATTATTATTTCATATTTTATTCTGCTTTTTTTTAATATATACAACTCAAGGCAGTGAGGCTATATTAATTCTCCTATTTCCCACGCAACAACCCTGCGAGGTATGCTGGGCTGAGAGAGATATTTTATTTGTATATTAAATTTGCTTTGCTGCTCAGTTATTAATGGCCGGCATTCTGCATTGCTACTTGCCTTTTAATAATTTTATTTGCAAAATTTAAAAGGTAAGCAATGATAGAACCTGGGCCATACAATTTAAGCCTGCTGGGCTTTGTTAGATGCTCAGTCCTACCAGTAATTAGTTGAAATGTGCTAATTAACATAACATAACATAACATAACATAACATAACATAACATAACAACAGAGTTGGAAGGGACCTTGGAGGCCTTCTAGTCCAACCCCCTGCCTAGGCAGGAACCCTACACCATCTCAGTCAGATCTTACGGGATGATGTCCTAATTAATCTAATTAATTAATTAATCTAATCTACTTACGGGACCGCCTGCTGTTACCACACGCCTCCCACCGACCCGTACGCTCCCATAGAGAGGGACTTCTCAGGGTGCCATCCGCCAAACAATGCCGGCTGGCGGCCCCCAGGGGAAGGGCCTTCTCTGTGGGGGCTCCCACACTCTGGAACGAGCTTCCCCCGGGTTTACGCCAAATACCTGACCTTCGGACATTCCGTCGCGAACTGAAGACACATCTCTTTATCCGCGCGGGACTGGCTTAAATTGGAATTTTAATGTTAAATTTATTAATTTTTAAACGGGGTTTTTAGTGTATGGTAAATTTTAATCTTCAGGCTAATTTAAATAAGTTTTTTAAATTGTATTTTAACCTGTATATTGTATTGCTGGTTTTATCTTGCCTGTACACCGCCCTGAGTCCTTCGGGAGAAGGACGGTATAAAAATCAAATAAATAATAATAATAATAATAATCTTCTGCTTGAATTTGGGCTGCAGAAATGTTTTTTGCATCGGTGGCTATGTAAATGTTTTAAATGCATAAATATTTATTTAAAATAAGAAATGATTGCGTTTTAAGCATTGCTACCGGATTGGGAAAATGCAGAAAGAGTTTCGGTCGGCGGGATGTACATTTAACCAAGTCAGATCCTGATTTAACAATTGCATTCCCACCATACATTAACTGGATTAACCTTGGTTAGACCTTTCGGGTGATTTGAGCTTCTGCCTACAGGTAATTCTTGACTTACGACTACAGTTGAGCTTCAAAATTCTGGGGCTGAGCGAGGAAGTTGTTAAATGAATTTTGCACCATTTTAGGACCTTCCCGGCCACGGTTGTTAAGTGAATCACTGCAGTTGTTCAGTTAGTAACACGGTTGTTAAGTGAATCTGGCTTCCCCATTGGTGTTGCATGCCGGAAGGTCGCAAAACGGGGTCCCCTGGGACACGGCAACCGTCATAAATACGAGGCAGTTGCCAAGCGGCTGAATTTTGATCACGTGACCAGCAACGGTCGTAAGTGTGAAAAACGGTCCTAAGTCATTTTTTTCAGTGCCGTTGTAACGCCGGTCACTAAATGAACTGTCGTAAGTCAAGGACTACCTGTTGGATACGAATGCAGTCAGAGTTTTTACCATACGCAGGAAGTCCTCGACTTACAACAGTTCATTTAGTGACAGTTCAAAGTGTCTCACGACTGTTTTTCACACATACGACCGTCGCAGCATCGACTCGTATTTATGACAGCTGCAAGTGTCCCGTGTGTATGTGTGTGTGTGTGTGTGTGAGAGAGAGAGAGAGAGAGACGTGATCCCTTTTGCGACCTTCTGAGGCCAATGAGGGAAGCTGGATTCACTTAACAACCATGTGAAGAACTGCATCGATTCACTTAACAACTGCAGCAAGGAAGATCGTAGAATGGGACGAAACTCACTGAACAAAGGTCTCGCTTAACAGAAAATTTGGGCTCCGTTATGGTCGTAGGTCGAGGACTACCTAATAGAAACCCAAATCACCCGAAAGAACTAACCAAGGTCAACACTTAATCACGTTTATAATATCTTGTGGGAATGCAATTGATAAACCAGGCTCTAACTTGTGGCCTTGAACCCAGGGGAGGGGTTTGCATTGGGGCTACGTCAATGTTTTAAACGAATAAATATCTATTTAAAATAATAAATTATTGGGTTTTAAGCAGAAAGCCAATATACGGCTTGCAAGGCCGAAACGCTTTCTGCTTAAAACACAATAATTTATTATTTTAAATAGATATTTATTCGTTTAAAACATTGACGTAGCACCCAATGCAAAAACACCCCCCCCACTTTCTGTGGCCCAAATTCAAGCAGAAGATGACCGATACGAAGCGATTCCTGGGTTCAACGCCACAAATTATTCCTCGGACCAAAAGGCCGAAAGAGGTCAAGACCGGACCCCTGTTTCACATGCACAAAAAAGATACCGACAAATATTTAATAAGTAGTATTTAATAACTACAATTTGTACTCGCTCTCCTTTGATCCCGAGTTGACAATGGCAAAATTAGATTGCTATAATCTCCTTTAATCCTCAGTCTCTGCACTGCTCCGGAGCGTAATTCCAACCTCCCTAGACATGTTGCGTTCTCCAGCAGCATCAAAGGCCCATAACATGTGTTGGTGTGCAACGTTCTCTGTCCCTGGGAAGGCAGGCTGTGGTTTACTGGCCTTCTGGGAGTTGTAGTCAGGTGCAGCTGGGAATATTGGGTATCTGGGGCCTCTTTGGGCAGGAGATTCAAAGGATGGGCATGGGGCTGGTTCGGTATTGTGATGATTAACACATCATCACATTGCCTAGATTGGTGCAATGGTTAAGATGATGGCCTAGAAACCAGGAGACAGTGAGTTCTAGTCCCGCCTTAGGCATGAAAGCTGACTGGGTGACTTTGGGCCAATCACCAGGAGATGGTGAGTTCTAGTCTTCCTTTAGACATGAAAGGTAGCTGGGTGCTTTTGGGCCAATCACTAGGAGACAGTGAGTTCTAGTCCCGCCTTAGGCATGAAAGCTGACTGGGTGACTTTGGGCCAATCACCAGGAAATGGTGAGTTCTAGTCTTCCTTTAGACATGAAAGGTAGTTGGGTGCTTTTGGGCCAATCACTAGGAGACAGTGAGTTCTAGTCCCGCCTTAGGCATGAAAGCCGGTTGGGTGACTTTGGGCCAATCACCAGGAGATGATGAGTTCTAGTCTTCCTTTAGGCATGAAAGCCAGCTGGGTGATTTGGGGCCAATCACTAGGAGACGGTGAATTCTAGTCCTGCTTTAGGCATGAATGCTGGTTGGGTGATTTTGGGCCAATCACCAGGAGACTGTGAGTTCTAGTCCCACCTTAGGCATGAAACCCATCCAGGTGATTTTAAGCCAACAACTCTCTCTCTCAGCCCAACCTACCTCACAAGGTTGTTGTTGGGAAAATAGGAAGAGGAAGGAGTGTTACCTATGTTAGCTCCTTTGAGTAACTTATAAAGTAATGAAGGCAAGAGAAAAATACATTTAATAAATACATTTCTCATGAAATTACGATGCATTTGATGCGATGATGTCATTCGCTGCCTGCCCCACTAGGCTCCAAAGAGCTTTCTGTAGAGTAATAATAATTTAAAAATTCAAGATGGATAATTCATATATCCGGATCTTGACCTGGTTGCAAAAGGCACCGAAGTGTGTAAGTGTATTTTTCTTTCTGTTTTGCTTGTGATTCTTAGTCATTCGTCATACCCTTTTTAAAAACTTCTGTTTGTACTTTGTGTGCTCTTTTCTAGGGAATCGGGTGGTTTTTTTTTTTTAAAAAACAAACCTCTTGTTTCTAGTTTTCTTTTATGTTCTTTTCTAGGGAATCAGCTGTGTGTGTATTTTTTTTTAAAAAAACTTTTGTTTATATTTTGCCTTTCTTCTTTTCCAGGGAATTGGGTGGTATTATTTTAGGGTTGTTGTTGTTGCTGTTGTTGTTGTTATTATTATTATTATTATTTTGCATTTTTACCTGGTTTTCCAAATGCTGTCATAAAGCATTTAAATAAATGCTGTTATTTTCAAAAGAGCAAATCCTACAATTTCTAGATGGAAAAAAAGCCACATATTTTTTTTAAAAAATGACTTAGTGAGTTGAGTTCAGCTAACACATAAAGGCACAGAAGAAAAAGGAACCAAGGTTAAACCTGACTTAACTTATTGGATTGTGGGAATGCCTAAAAATATATCATCTAGTGTTTAAGCAGGCTCGATTCTATCAGTTCTTTCTAATAATAACAACAACAACAACCACAGAGTTGGAAGGGACCTTGGAGGCCTTCTAGTCCAACCCCCTGCCCAGGCAGGAAACCCTACACCATCTCAGTCAGATGGTTATCCAACATTTTCTTAAAGATTTCCAGTGCTGGAGCATTCACAACTTCTGCAGACAAGTCGTTCCACTTATTAATTGTTCTAACTGTCAGGAAATTTCTTCTTAGTTCTAAGTTGCTTCTCTCCTTGATTAGTTTCCACCCATTGCTTCTTGTTCTACCCTCAGGTGCTTTGGAGAATAGTTTGACTCCCTCTTCTTTGGGGCAGCCCCTGAGATATTGGAACAGTGCTATCATGTCTCCCCTAATCCTTCTTTTCATTAAACTAGACATACCCAGTTCCTGCAACCGTTCTTCATATGTTTTAGCCTCCAGTCCCCTAATCCTCTTTGTTGCTCTTCTCTGCACTCTTTCTAGAGTCTCAGCATCTTCATTTATATTCCATCTATCCATATGGTCAGCAACTGGTCAAACCAACTGTTCAGTGGCCTGGGGTGGGGGGAAATGACTTATGACCGGTCCTTACATTTAATGACTGTTGCGGTGCCCTCACAGTCATTGTAATTGTGATATGGGAACTTGGCAACTGTCAAACACACTTACAATGGCTGCACAGCATCCTGCAGTCACAGGACAACCGTTTGTGACGTTCTCAGCCGGATTCCGACAAGCGAAGTCAACGGGGAAGTCGGCAGGGAAATTCGCAAACTGGGATCAGGTCACGTCTCGCTTAAAGACCGCACTGATTCGCTTAATGATCATGGCAAAAAAGACAGAGTGGGATCTGTGGAGAAAAGGAGGAGGAGGAGGAAGAAGAAGAAGAAGTGGAGGAGGAGGAAGAGGAGAAGAACAGAACAGGAGCTGGAAAGGACCTTGGAGATCTTCTAGTCCAACCCCCTGCTTAGACAGGAAACCTTATACAATTTCAGATGAT